>NC_057693.1:7112287-7138527 GCF_014466175.1 Vespula pensylvanica
TTCTCTCTAATACGTATTTTATTATCGAAATATCTTCCATTAAATAAAAATTCGAATCGAAAGGTACGCGAATTAATTAATTAATGAAATACCATGATGTACCACCTTAGATACATCTACATACATACACGTACTTATGTATAACTACATTAGATCTCTCGATATTGATCGTATCCGAAAGCGATCGAACGATTAACACGAAGAATGATAGATCTATCAAGATCGCGTTGTCGAATTCCTTTTTTGTATTTCTTTTTCGTCTTCTTCTTCTTCTTCTTCTTCTTCTTCTTCTTCTTCTTTTTTATTTTTTCGAGAGATCTCTTTCCGGTTGTCAGTATAACGCTGTCTCAATTCGCGGAGTCGTCGATGCGTGCACGACGAAGTGCCAGCGATTCTGTCGTAAAAACGTACGACCCTCTTTCTCTCTCTCTCTCTCTTTAGATCTTATTTAGTTCCCTCTCTCCCTCCCTCTCTCACGCTCTCTCTCTCTCTCTTTCTCTCCATCGATCACGTAGGTGCGCAAAGAGAGTTTACGCGACGGGTGCGTCACGTGTACGCATCGAGATGAGCGATCATCGTCTCTCTCTCTCTCTCTCTCTCTCTCTCTCCCTCTCCTCTCTCTCTCTCTCTCTCTCTCTCATCGGCGTTTCTTTAGAGTATGCTCGCTTAACCGGCTTGCCACCCCGCGTACTGACACGCCCGTCTTTGCGGTCACCTTTCTCTCTCTCCTTCTTTCTCCCTCTCTCTCTCCCTCTTTTCTCGTTGGCTATAGATCTCGAAGGAGTTCATCTCTTCATCGAATACGAATACGTCGGGACTACTTCCTTCGGCCTTCGTAGATCTAACACGAGCCAATGTACCTTACTTGCCAAGGGACGGACGGACGTTTACGAGTAACAAGAGATCCATAGGATCTTATCCTATCTTTCATTTTCATTTTTTTTCTTTCATTTTTTTTTTTACGTCTTCTTCTACCTTTCTTTTTTCTATCCTGCTTCTTCTTTTTCTTCTTCTTCTTCTTCTTCTTCTTCTCCATCGTCTTCTTCTTTATTTTCTTCCTTTTAGTATTATCCATTGAATTATTGCTCCTCGATCATGATCTAAGAAAAGGTGCAATTTTTATTTGCGCTAGAAACGCACGCGTCAATCATCATCCCCCTTCACCCCTTCATCACTCTTTCCCTTTCTCTCCGCGCGTGCCCTCTTCTTAGTTCTCCTTCTTAAGAAGGAGAAACGGAAAAGGAGCAGTAAGATCTCATGAATTTTGTCACGGATAGATGCCCGTTTTACAGCTGTTCTCTCTCTCCTTCCTTCTCTCTCTCTCTCTCTCTCTCTCTCTCTCTCTTTCTTTTTGTTTGTCTCTATATATCTTTATCTCTATTTCTATACCCCTATTTCGCGACACTCAACTCTCTCTCTTTCTCTCTCTATTTATTACTAGAACACCAAAACTCTAACCTATCTTTCTATACACCTACTACCGAGAAGTTTAGCGGGTAACTGTAAACGTTGTGTTTTCAACGTCCCTAAGTAATTTTCTCTAGGTTCCCACTTGGGACTTTAATTTGCCAAACAATTTCATATCTCTCTCTCTCTCTCTCTCTCTCTCTCTCTCTCTCTCTCTCTCTCTCTCTCTATAGACTCTCTTCGAACCACTTGTTGGACCGTACTATTCCTTTCTTCCTTCCTATGATCAAAGTACGATGATATCTTTCTTTCCATTCGTATTTGAAGTTTTTTCTTCTCCGATGGAGAGAATAAAAAGAGAAAAATGTTCATGAAAATCTCATCGCCGGAAGCGTTGGAAATAGCGAGGAAGAAAAATTTTCTCTCTCTTTTCCTCTTCATCTTTTTCTCGAGAACTCCAAGGAAAATTTTGTCGACGAGACGCGTCCTAATGATTTGGTAGGAACTCGACCGTCTAGATGCTTCCAACGATCGTCGTCGTCGTCGTCGTCGTCAGGCGTCGGGCGTCGGGCGTCGGGCGTCGTCATCATCGTCGTCGTCGTCGTCGTCGTCGTCGTCGTCGTCATCGTCGTCGTCGTCGTCGTCGTCGTCGTCGTCGTTAGCTGAGATCTCGACGATTACGAGCGTTTTCCCGTTTCTCTTCGGTCCGTTCGAGAAGCGAGTGGCCCTGGGCATCCTCCTCTTGCCTCTTCGTAGAGATGACGGATGGGGACAGTTGTTGCATCGTCGTCGTCGCTGCCAAGAATATCTTCTCTCCATATTCTGTCTCTGTCTCTCTGTCTGTCTCTTTCTCTCTCTCTCTCTCTCTTTCCGCCCTCTTTCCACTCTCCTTTGGTTCCTCCTTCGACCATCTCCCGACGAAACAACTTTTCGTCTCTACTTCGTGCATTCTGCTGCGCCTAACTTCGTTAATCCCATGGGTATATCTTTTATATATGTATGTATGTATGTATCTATGTATGTGTGATATACACGTATAAAAAAAGAAGTATTTCTTTTCTGTAAATGAAATTGGATTATAATTTTAAACGTTGAATGAATATCTCTTTGTGACTTTTATAAGCACGTTATTTTTAATATATAGTTTATGATCCCTTTCTTTTTTCGTACTGAATGAATTTTTATTTATCCCCGGCTACGTTATTTTTATTCTTTAATATCATTTATGAAACAATTTTCTTGATGAAACGCGCTTAACCTCGTTAATCCAATTCGAATCCATTTATATACGCAGATAGATATCTATGGATGTAAACTAGAAAATGTTTATCTTCTTTAAGTGAAATTCCATTACGAATTTTAGATATCGAACGATTTCTCTCATAATTTGTCTCTTTACGATTTTATATATATATATATTTTTTTTTTTTTTTAATATACAATTTGTGTTTCTTTTTATACGAATAAAAGCTGTTTATGGTCGAGTAATTTTATATACGACATTTTTCTAAAATATTATTTATAAAACAATTTTCTTCGCATAAAACTTTTTTCGGTGTCTCTTACATCTTCGTAAGATCAGTTTAGCGACGCATAAAAAAGATGATCTTCGATCGTCGCCATCGGATCGAGAGGAAAACGAAGAGAGAACGCACGCTCGTTTGCGATCGCATATCCCGAGCCGATCGAAAGCCGATACGTACGGAATTCATGCGGAAAGAAGAAGCATTACGATCGATGCTCGCTCGCAGATTCGAACCGATACACTTGTATTATTTTTTTAAGTCCGTTAAATATAGAAGGCGTGTCTCAACGTCCGGTTATGTTCCCAAGTAAAATCGTTTTATCGACATTGTACCAATGTAAAAGCTTGTATCGATCGAGACGAGTACCTGTATCGATTATTATACAAATGAAAAAAGATTCTATGAACTAGTTGTAAGATTTTCAAACGTTATTCCGAGAAATTTATATTTTTTTCTTTGGTTCTATAATAATGATAATAATAATAATAATAATAATAATAATAATAATAATAATAATAATAATAATAATAATAATAATGACGATGATAATAATAATAATAATAGTAATAACATACAACATACATGCGCACGAGTCACTCTTGTTCTTCCAGTCAACTATCTCCCTCTCTCTCTCTCTCTCTCTCTCTCTCTCTCTCTATCTCTCTCTCTTTCATAATGTTTTTCAAAAGAAACGAAGTAATTTCCTTTTGCTCGTGAAACTTTTCTAAATGGAAATTATGCAATTTCATCTATTTACATGATAAAAGTTTCAAGAATTAATTCACGATTTCACGAGGTACGTATGAATTTTAATGAACGGTTTTAACGATCGTCGCGCAAAACTTGCCAGTAGCTCTCGGAAATAAATTAATCGGTATTGGCAGACTACTCGTTGAGGACGAATCCTTCCGACGGATTTCCGTCATCGTTTGGATATGATTTCGTACATTAGGAATGGTTCTGGTCCTACCACAAATTAATTTCATTTACATACATACGTACGTATGTCTCTGGAAGATCGAGTCGACACTAAGAAAACTAACTCGATTTCTTTCTTATACGACATATACACTCGTATCTAAATATTTAGATATATGTGTGTGTATGTGTGTGTATCAGAAATTTCAAGGTACTTACGATTTGTTTACAAATAACAAGAAGCGTTTATCTTGAATGGGAACTCAAAGAGTAAAGACGTGTCGTGAGATCGCTCCGAACTGAAACATATATATATACATATATACGCACATGTATAATCGTAAATAGGTAAGAATAAAATTTTGTTTATTGTTCCAACACGAGTGCATGCAACAATATGTACATATACATATAATAAATCGAGAGAAAGAGAGAGAGAGAGAGAGAGAGAGAGAATCAAGAAAAATGAAAAACATGCAAGAAAAATAAATAAATCACTATAATAAATTATAGAAAAATATATAGATAAGTACCTTATCCATACGTTTATTTAATAAAAATAATAAAAACGATATGAAATATTATTGTAATCCGTTAATAAACAAAATATTTTATCTTCAACATTCGTGTATCTAATACTACAAGGATAAAAATGAAAATTGTGAAACGCATTTGAAGAGAAATCGATCAGAGTATAATAAATCGTTTGTTAAAAAATCAGTAAGAAAAAATATATTACAACCGTGGAATAACTATAGCGATATATCACTAATAATAAGAATTATCGTTGGAACGCTCGAGTTCAGGATATCCATTCTGAAAACCAGAATATCGGTTCGCCGGAGCATCGCCTTCTGTGCGAGCTTAACCACTCGTAACGGTATCTCTTAGAACGATGATCCGATTCCTTACGATTAAAATGTCGCTCCTTCCACGAGACAATATTAGCTCGTCCTAGATTCAAAACCTTTTCATCGCTATTCCTTCTTTCTCTCTCTTTCTCTCTCTCTCTCTCTCTCTCTCTCTCTAGTTCTCTCTCTTTCTTTATCTATCTATCTTTGTCTTCTGTCTCTATACTTTTAGAAAATTTTACTTTTCATCCATAACGACGAAGGATCGAAGAAATTTTCCGAAAGAGAAATATTCCGAAACCGATTACAAAATTAACTTAATTTTTCTTTTCTTTCTTCATTATTATTATTATTTTCTTTCTATTTTTTTTTTTCTTTTTGAAAAACGGATAGGTATCCTATGCGACGTATATAGTTTATCGTCTAGATAAAAAAGAAATTATGAATGAAACAATTGAAAACGTATTAAATTATGAATGAAAACAATGAAAAATGATCAATTACGTAAGACGCTTTTCACATACATACATTACAAATATAATCGACGTAATCGAAAAAAAAAAAAAAGAGAGAGAGAGAAAAAGGAAAAGAGAAAGAGACATTAAATATATATCGCGTGTAGAAAAATTAAGAATAAAAGAAATGATGATACCGGTTGGGTTTCTACGTAAGGAAGAACAAAAAAAAAATGCATAATATAAGAGATAAAAAAGAGGGAGGAAAGGGAAAGCAAAAAGAAGATGAGGAAGTAATAGAAGCAGAAGCAGAAGAAGAAGAAGAAGAAGAAGAAGAAGAAGAAGAAGAGAAAGAAGTAAAAGAAGAGGGAAAAAATGGGGAAAAAAAAGAAAAGAAAAAAAAAAGAGAAATGAGAAAAAGAGAAAGAAAGATAGAAAGAAAAAAAGAAGCAAAAAAGAAGAGAGAGAGAGAGAGAGAAAAAGAAAAACTTTTCATCGGAGCGTGGCTTATAAGTAAATCTTGAGTGCAAACTCGTGGAAAAAAGAAAGGATTGGTTTTATCGAAGACCGATATATTCGTAGGAGCACGAGCGCGCGCGCGTGCCGATCGATCGAACGGCATTGAAGAAGTCCTTATCCGAGTACACCCTGTATAAAGGCCGTACTCTGAATCTATATCGAACGGGCGAGTCCCACCTTCCTCTCTCTCTCTCTCTCTATCTCTCTCTTTCTCTCTCTCTCTCTCTCTTTCGGTTAGCATAGCTAGTCCGAGCTAACGGCTTCTCGATTTTTGTGGGATTTTATCAGAGAGCGGTCGGAGCTATATAGGTACGCCCGTCGATGCGTGTATATATATATATATATATATATATGCATATACACATATATACATATATATATATATATAGAGAGAGAGAGAGAGAGATAACTACGTGTATCTTTGCATGTATATGCATGGAAACGTTTTCTGTGTTTGTAGGAGCTTGCGAGGCGGAAAGAGAGGCAACGAGATGAAAAAAGAAGAAAAAGATAGGGAGGAGAGAGAGAAAGAGCGGAGGAGGAGGAAGAGGAGGAGGAAGAGGAGGAGGAAGAGGAGGAGGAGGAGGTGAAAGAAGAAGAACAACAAGAAGAAACGCGAAAACGAGAATCCGTGCGGCTATTGCGGCTTCCGTTACGCCTTCGAGAGAGAAAGAGATAAAGAGAGCGAGATGGTAGTGTTGCCGTTGCTGCCACTGCCACTGCTGTTGCCGTTGCCGTTGCTGTTGCTGTTGCTGTTGCTGCGAAAGCCGCTCTCTTGCTAGCTCTCCTTCGAACCGGTTTCGAACACTCGCGTAAAGTGACTGACAGGCGTTTTAATGAAGCGGGGCTTTCCCGCCCTCCGCGAGCGATGAATTTGTAAAAGCGATGCGCACACCCGTTAGATACGAGATTTGCAAGCGCAATTCTAGTCGTCCGAGAACGAACGGCTGCGTCCATGCCGCTATTTCATCTCTTTCTTTCTCTTTCTCTTTCGCTCTCTCTCTCTCTCTCTCTCTCTCTCTCTCTCTCTCTTTCTCTAGGTCTCTCTCTAGCTCTATGTTCTCGTCTTCTTTCTTTCACCTCCTTCTCTATTCCTAAGCAGGATGTTCCTCTTTCTCTCTCTCTCTCTCTCTCTCTCTCTCTCTCTCTCTCTCTCTCTCTCTCTCTCTCTCTCTCTCTCTCTCTCTCTCTCTCTCTTATCCTGGCCGAGCTGCAAGGAAAAAAATGATTGAGACATTTGTTTCCTCGCTCGATCAATTTCTCTCTTCTTTTCCTTTTTTTTTCCTTTTTCTATTTCTGTCTTTCTCTCTCTCTCTCTCTTTTTTTTTATTTTTCTTTCTGTTTAATTTTGTTTCACTCTCGGTTTTTCGTGACATACGACTTCTATGGGAGAATGAAAAAAAAAAAAAATAAATAAATAAATAAAATAAAATAAAATAAAATAAAAAGTGGGCGTAGGGGAGGAAAAAATATCGTAAAAAATAATTGACTTCCATCTCGACGGAAAGGAAGAACGGAAAATATTGGCAATGACAATACGCCTTCTTGATTAATAGCGATAACAATATAAGCGTGATAAAAATATCTAATGCAATAGTCTACGTTAATATTCGTGAGCGCAAAATGTAGTAACGCTTGATTTTTAGGCAGCAATATCGTCGATAGCGCAAGCCTTACCGAAGAGGATTAAAAATGGGAGAGAGGCGGAGCGAGTTAAAAAGAGAGGGAGAGAACGAGAGAGAGAGAGAGAGAGAGAGAAAGGGTAGGTACCTACTTGATAAAAATCTGATTTACCACCCTATTCGAAGAGATTATTCGCCGTGACACGCACGCGTACTTTTATCATTGTATTCTTCGCACATTCAAATATATACTCTATACTGATTCGATTCGTACACACATACAAACTAAACGTGATCTCTCTGTTTTTCTTTTTCTATATATATATATATATATATATATATATATATTAGATATTTTATTTATACACACACACACACACACACACACACATATATATAAATATAAATATATAAAATATTATACATACATATACATATAAAATGCTATTAGAAACATACATGTATATGAAAAATTTCGATCGTGACGAGAATTTACACTCTTAGAAACGATATCCGAAACCATCCTCGTCGATCCTGTAATTGCTAGAATTCGAATTAAT
Source organism: Vespula pensylvanica (assembly GCF_014466175.1). Classification (NCBI taxonomy): domain Eukaryota; kingdom Metazoa; phylum Arthropoda; class Insecta; order Hymenoptera; family Vespidae; genus Vespula; species Vespula pensylvanica. The sequence continues at coordinate 7,120,146 of NC_057693.1, forward strand.
TAGAAAAGAAATCAGCGGCGCATCATCTCGGCACCGATCTAAATTACATCGGCAAAGTAAGAGGGTGGAGAAAGAGTTAAGGGGGAGGAGGAAGAGGAAGAGGAGGAAGAGGAAGAAGAGGAGGAGGAGGAGGAGGAGGAGGAGGAGGAAGGGGGGTGTTCGAGATGGGGTGGGTCGAGGTAGGGTAGAGGAGGACTAGCTAGCTAGCTTGCATCCTGCCTACGAGAAAGATCGTAAAAAGCGACGATGCCGATGCCCGATGAGGCCAGTCGTTTCTCTAATGCATCCTCCTCCTCCTCCTCCACCTCCTTCATCTCCTTCACCATCTCCTACATCTCTTCCTCCTCATCCTTCTTTTCCTCCACCTCCATTTCCTCCTTCTCTCGCTGCTTCTCCTCTTTCTACTCTTCATCTTGCATGAAGAAGGGAGGAGGGAGGGCAGCGATGATGAGAAGAGAGAATGAGATAGAGATAGAGATTTCCTGGTTCACGTAACTCATCGGTACCAACCATACCGATCCGGTGTAGCAGGTACCACAGACCGTTCGATCAACTATAATCAACTCGCAAACGCAAACTCGGAACATCCGTTCGATCTAACGCATGCTATGATAAGCACTACTTCCCTCTTTTTCTTTTTTTCGTTACTCCATTTTTTCTATTTTTTTTTTTTTTGGTTTCTTTTTACCTTTCTCTCTTTTTTTTTTTTTTTTTTTCTTTTAATTCTCTTATATATCTTGAGAGAAAAGTAAGCAAGCAAGTACTTACGCGATATATATATATATACATGTATATCGATTTTTTAATCAACATTCTTCTCTTCCTTATCTTCCTTATCTCCCATTCTTTCTTTTCTTCTTCTTCTTCTTCTTCTTCTTCTTCTTCTTCTTCTTCTTCTTCTTCTTCGTCGTCGTCGTCGTCGTTCGAAGGATCACTTGATCGTTCGACAATTTGTACAAAAAAATGTAAAAGATCGACCAATAATATTGTCAAAGGGAGATAAAAAATTTTATGAAAAGACAGAAGACTCATCTGTGATCTTAAAGTAAGAGGCTTATAACGTCGAATGTGCTTCGTAATTATGGACGACGTTATATAAGTTAAATCGAACACATTGCTATTTATTAGAAGAAATTTCTCCTTTTCTCCCTCTCTCTCTCTCTCTCTTTCTCTTTCTGTATCCGCGTTTTATCTTTTCTCCACACGGAATCACGAGTCACGAGTGACTACTATAACTACGACAACGACGACGACGACGACGACGACGAGTCATTATCGACACACGACGTGCGTAGCTTTCTACGTAATTACTATTATTGATTTCGGCGTGTTAACTGCGAGAAAGGTCTATGTACCTATGTAGGATATATATATACGTCGGTATGTGTGTATGTGTATGTGTTAGTATACCTATATATAGTTACTTGCCTTCGGAATCTTCTTGGTCCACTCTCTGCGAAATGTCGTAGTCAACTGAACTTGAATATCACTTGCTTTCGATATAATACTCAATATTATTCATAGGTTATCTCTCTTATGTTTACTTCGATTGTTTATATATCTCTCATTTCAATGTGTTCTTTGAATTTCAACTGTAATGTATATAATATATATATATATATATATAATCTATATATAATATATATATATACATATATAAATATATATATATATTGCATGAACGTATATGTATGATCCCATACACAACTGCAACATGTCGTATTTTTTATTTTCATTTTTATTTTTTGCCTTTTTATTTTTTTATTTTTATATATCTCTTTATTCTTTATTTATTTATTTCTTTTTTTTCCGTCGAAGTTAGAAAAAATGTGTTAGAGGGAAAAATGAATGATTCAAGGTGGACATTATGTATTCGTACGCGATCATATTTTTTTTTTCTTTTATTCTTTTTTCACAAGTGCAATAATGCATGCAGCATTTTGCACAGTTGCAATACTTCCTTTCTCTCTCTCTCTCTCTCTTTTTTCGATTGAAAGCTTTCTTTTTCTTTTTTCTGCGTGCATCGAGTCCTCACTGTCGTTTCACGTGAAATAATAATATTACGATAAAATTGTTCGTAAAACGATTAGTATGTACGCCTAGTGTATTTTGTATTTTGCAAAAAATATCTGAAGATTCGTACGACTGTATAATAGATCGTCTTTTTGCTTTCTTTCTTTTTTCTTCTTTGTCCTTTTCATACAAAGTTAGAAAACAAAATATTGGGGGAAAAAAAAGATGAATGATTCAAGGTGGACTACGCATTCGCGATCATATTTTTTTCGTAAGTGCAATAATGCATTGTGCATGGGCGCTTGCGAAAAAAATATGATCGCGAATGCATATGTATTATTGCGCTCGAAAAAAATGAAAAAATAAAGATATAAAAGAATATATATCTCTCTAACATTTTTTTCTAACTTCAACAAAAAGGAAAAGAAAAAAGAGAGAGAGAGAGAGAGAGAGAAAGAGAGAGAGAGAGAGAGAGAGAGAGAAAATAGCTCGTTACATTTACTTTGAATATAAATATTACATAGCATTTTTTAAATTATTATACGTATATAATAGAATAAAATATTGCGACTTGGGCCATACTTGCGTATAAAGCAACGTACGTAATTAGTTTAATGATAAACAGTGTATTGTCCCGGTCAAGGACACGTATTTGTTAATGCGAACGTTTTAGAAACGCGTACTTAGATGTATAAAGAATTACGATTTGAGATTCGTAAAGCAATATAGTATGTTATATATCCGTCGTCGTTAGTTTAAATGTAAATAATTTGTGATTGTCCCGATCAAGGACATGTTTTGTTTGTACGAACGTTTTCTAAATACGTATATATATATATATATATACGACGAATCTGCGACTTGATATTTACAAAGAAACATAATATGTTACATACATAAACGTAAACACAGATACTGTTGTCCTCGATCAAGGACGTGTTTTGTTAATACGAACGTTTCGTCGAAACGTAGTTATTGCTTTAGTTCCAGTTGGAGTGTCGTCCGTGTTGTACGTATCTACGACGTGTGGCCATTATCATCATTTCCATATCAGGTAAATTTTTATATTTTCTCTTATATAAAATATTTCGCTCATATAGATATATATATATTAATTCCTTAACATATCACTACGTAATATATTATATTAATTCTTTAACATATTACTTCGCGACGTATTATATTAATTCCTCAACATATTACTTCGTAAGATATCATATTAATTCTTGGAGAATATTTCGTCGTATTTAGGATAAAAGAATTTATATATAAAGCAGATACAACGTCGTAGTTATATTACTTATACGTACGACATAATATATGTTTTATTAGATATAAGTTATACTTTAATCGACGATTAAAGAACTTTGTATACGAAGTAACGATAAAGTTCCTGAGCGATAAAATATAATATAAGATTTCTTAAATAGACAGATGAACTATATTAAGTACATACATATATATTAATCTGCGAATTATAAAAGGTTAGGTTTAGAACGTTATATAGGATTAAGTTATTAATTATCTCACCTTGCGTATACCAATTTAACATGTATATATAGATAATTGATTGCGTTTTTCGCATATACGTATCGATATATATGGAAACAAAAGAACAAGAAGAAAGAAAGAAAGAAGATACGTTCGATCGTTATTGATCAAATGATCGATCCTATTCGATCTTTCCAAGGAAGGAACTAATATTTATGAGTTATGATATATCGAATTAATCCTTTTTTTTTTCTGACCGCGTGGACGATATTTTTCAAGAATTCAGACGTCCGTTCGCGTTTCTCATTTTACGGTAGCCTTCGTAACCAGCCACTAACTAATGGACTTTTCCGATATTACACTGTCACGAGAAAAAAGGCAGGATCCGTAGATGGAATGGAGAGGAGAGGAGAGTAGAGGAGAGGAGAGGAGAGGAGAGGAGAGGAGAGGAGAGGAGAGGAGAGGAGAAGAGAAGAGAGGAGAGAAGAGGAGAGTATAGGAGAAGAGAGGATCGCGAAAAAGAGAGACTAGGTGGTGGTAAAGGGGGTGGAGGGATCAAAGGGGTGGCAAACGAGGGGGGTGGAAAGGACGTTTCTACCATTCATTCGTAGTGGATATACAAATTAGGAGGGGGATGTATTACGCGCGACTGATTGTGAGTTTGATCGTGTCTCAGCACTGAATTCTGGCTTATATTTTCCGATAACGACCGAGTACGCGTCCGGCGATCGATGCGATTAGTGATGAGAGTATATTGTATATATAAATATATATATATATATATAAAGTATATATACACGATATATATATATATGTATATAAAGTATATATACAGTGTGTATATCTGTATATGTATATATATATGTGTGTGTGTGAAGAGAAAATGAGAGAAAGAGAGAGAGAGGTAAATCGAGATACGCCAACGAGAAAATTTTGTCGAAAATTGAAAAAGAAAATTACCCTTCCCACCTCGGCAATCGCAATCACCGTCGATCATGAACGAGATCGTAAATGAAACGACTCTTTTTTTCTTTTTTTTATTTCGTTTCCCTCCCCCCTCTTTCTTTTATTTCTTTTTTTACTTTTTTTCTCTCTTTTTTTTTTTTTTTTTTTAATTCTTCCATAATATAACCTCGTTTAGGACATGTTGCAGGTAATTATTGTTCTAACAAGTACCTATCGTATTTTCGATGATACCCGTAATCACCATAGAACTCATATTCATTGATACTTCGTATGTTATGCTATAGGAAATAACATCGAATCCAATTGCAAATAGATGGGTTCCGATAGTGTGTATTAGAAATGATCGAAATTAGGAATATATTCGTTGAATAAGTATCGTTGTTTATTATCAACGTTCTTACGTAAAATTATTAATTAATTAGCGATGAGAATATTTCTCCTTTTTTTCTTTCATTCTTTCTTCCTCTCTTTTTTCTTTCTTTCCTTTTCTGTTCCTTTTGACCGAGATTATCCCGGATAAAGTTAATCGATTTTAATATTTTCTTATAAAATGCAATCACAAAAGAAGAAAAAGAAACTAAAGCAACAAAGAAAGAAAGAAAGAAAGAAAGAAAGAAAGAAAGAAAGAAAGAAAGAAAGAATACAAAATCGAAGATTGAGATCCCCTCTTTGTATCCCCTGTCGAAATATTTCGATATTGAATATAGAAATAATTCAAATATTATCAACGATCAGAAGTGTACGTGTTATCTTTGCATTTTTAACATTGACAAAAGTTTCTCATAAAGAAACGTATCGAATTACTATAGTCTACACGTTGGATCATTCGAGAGAGAGTACGAGTAAGAGTACGAGCAAGAGCAAGAGAGCGAGAGAACGATAGAGAAAAAGAGAAAGAGAGAAAAAGAGAGAAAGAGAGAAAGAGAGAGAGAGAGAGGGAGAGAATATGGAGGCCTCCAAAACGTCTCTCGGAGAGTTCTATTTCGTTTTCTCTTTTTTGTTAGCTACGTCTCCGGCAGCAACGCGTGCATGCTCCGCTCTAAATTCGGTCGAGGGGGAGAGAGAGAGAGAGAAAGAGAAAGAGAGAGAAAGAGAGAGAGAGAGAGAGAGAGAGAGAGAGAAAGAGAGAGAAGTAGGAGCCGCAGGAACGACGCGACGGCAGGCAAAACAGTTCCCTGGAGGTTCGTCGAGTGAAAAAAACTCGCGAAAGAGGAGAGCTAAGCCGACTACACTCCGTGGCAAGAGGCAAGATACGAGAACGGCCAGACGGAACGAACGAACGAATGAACGAACGAACGAACGAACGAACGAACGAACGAACGAACGAACGAACGAACGAACGAACGAACGAACGAACGAACGAACCATCGTAGCTGCTGGCCTCTGCTTTTAAACTCAACCATAGTGAAACGTTCTAATACTTTCCTTCGGTTTCTCCGACGTCTTTTTCTTTTTTTCTTTCTTTTTTTCTTTCTTTCTTTCTTTCTTTTTTTTCTTTCTTTTTTTCTTTCTCTCCCTCCCTCCCTCCCTCTCTCTCTCTCTCTCTGTCTGTCTTTTCTTTCTCTTTATTTTCTTTATTTTCCTTATTTTCCTTTTTTGTTTTTCTCTTTCTTTCTTTCCCTCCTTCTTTTTTCTTCCATTGTTTTTCAAATCCAACCGGAAAATCTCTACGAGTTTTAAAGGGATAACGAAAAAAGAGGAAAAAGGAAGATTTCTATATAAACGCAAGATTAATTCATTATTTATTGTTATATAAGTTAATCGATCGTTATTTTGTAATTGTTGTTTTTTATGAGATTTAATACGACGTTACGATCGAGAAGTATTGAAAGATTTAGGTTTCTTCTGTCGTTAGCTCAAAATCCGACCGGAAATCTTTGCGAACGTATAAAGAAGAAGAGGAAGAGGAAGAAGAAAATTTAGTAAGATCTTAGCGATACTTAAAAAAGAATCGAAAGTGTAGGTAGATATTTAATTAATATCGTTTCTTTTCTTTTTTCTTTTTTTTTTTTTTTTTTTTTTTAATACGATTTATGATCGACAATAGCAATATCGTAAATTGGAAGATTCAGCTTCCTTCTATTGTTACTTAAAAATCCGACCGGAAATCTGTACGAATGGAAGGAGAAGAAGAAAAAGAAAATTTAGTAACATCTTGGCGATACTAAAAAACGAGTAAAAAATGTAGATAGATATTTAATTAACATCGTTTTCTTTTTTTCTAATATCAATTACGATCGACAATAACAATAACGTAAATCGAAAAGGTCAGCGTCCTTTATATTGCTACTTAAAAATCCAATCGAAAATTTCTAAAAATGTTTCAGTATCAAGAAAAAAAAAAAAAAATTCTGTCGAACTAAAGACAGGACGAATCGATCAGTATTGCTTTCTAATACGAATTAGTTATAAACGATAATATAAATGAAACATAGCTAGAAAGACTCGGCTTCTTCTATGATTTTTTTTTAAATTCAACGAGAAAATCTTTACGAACGTGATTCAGTGATTAAAAAAAAAAAAAAGAAAAGAAAAGGAGAATTATAAGATCTTGACGAACTCGAGAGAGAACGAATCAATTATAACATATCTATTAAACATTGCTTTCTAATATGAGTTATGTATCACCGACAATAGCAACAACAGAGAAGTCGAAACGACTTGGCGTGCATAGATAGATATATACCTACATACATATATACATACATCATATATACATATATACATACATACATACATACATACATACATACATACATGCATACATACATAACGGTACAGCGTTCTAATTAAAATAGTGATAGAACTCGTTCGTTTGCCTCGTGTACGCCTTTCAAAGATAATAACAACGTGGAAGAGAGAAACAGAGAGATAGAGAGAAAGAGAGAGAAAGAGATAAAAAATAAAAGAGAAAGAAAAGATCGATCGTCGCGCAAAAGGTAGTAGGTAGTTGATTTTACGAACTCAAATCGAAAGTTTTGGAAGTTACATAGATCCTAACTCGAAGATCCAAGACGAATCTCGGATATGAACTTGTTAGGAAGTGTAGTAACTCACGCCTTCGTTCCCACCCCCGTCTCCTCCTCCACCACCTTAACCGCACACTATGTAACTATCTACCTAATTATATTTGCGTTAATACACCAAGGTATGTATACGTGTATGAGCAACACTGTTGCGTGCATCCACCTCGAATGATTATTATGTTGGTACGGGTTTTATGTATATAGCGCAGACTCTAATATTACGTACGGAGGCGATTATAACGGCGACTATGGCGACCCATGGAGACCATGGCGACGGCCTTTCCGTTCTGAAGATTTCTTTTTTCTTTTCTCTTTCTTGCTTTCTTTTTTTCTCTTCTTTTTTCTTTTGTACGTATTATTCTCTTTCTCTCTCTCTCTCTCTCTCTCTCTCTGTTATACCCACTCGTATTGTCATTATTATTATTATTATTATTTTTATTATTATTATTATTATCATTATTTTTATTATTATTATCATTGTCCCTTGGAGGAATTCGAACGATTATCGGAAACGGAATTGCTTCCCATTCCCTGTGTCTCAACTCAAATTATATGATAAAGATAAAAGGAAAATTTGATGATAAAAGGATTTGATAAATGACAAAATATTTAAGTGATTAAAAAGAAGAATTATATCTTATATTCAGTGACACTGAATTTCACCTGATTTTTACTTCTTTAATATTTCTATTTTCATCGAATGTAATTATATATCGAAGTAATACTTGACTTTATCAATGACATACATACTTATATAAGTACTGTAAGATTTCTTCTGTTTTTTTTTTTTTTTGTAAATTAACAAATTAATATTTTTATTTATTACATTGTTTTACTAATTCGTGAATTAATCGTGACCATTAGATCTAAACTTATATATTAACACGTTAAAATTTATGAACGCAAGTTACTATATTAACTAACTATATTCTAGAAATAATAAGAGAGAAATATATATATATATATATATATAAAAAAGAGAGAGAAAGAGAGAGAAAGAGAGAGAGGCATATTTCGCGTAAAGTAACTCGCTTCACCGAGCTACGAGGCTCACCTTCGACCCTTTCGTCGGCACCACCCCTAACCAGCTACCCCTTCTACACCTAACGTTGCTACCACCACTACCACCACTACCACCACTACTATTACTAATACTATCACCAGCACCACCACCACCACTACCACCACTAGCAACGACTCGAGTTCGTCGTCGACGTTGTCGTCTACTCTCTACCCCACTTTCGTGCTTCCTCGAATGTACTCCTGGCGATTCGCACTGCAAGGTCAACAAACTTTTCTCCGATAAAAAATAAATGAGTAACGTAGGACTGTTTGAAATTGTAACAGTGGCAACCGTGAGGGGAAGATCACTCTCTCTCTCTCTCTCTCTCTCTTTCTCTTTCTCTCTCTCTCTCTTTCTCTCTCTTTCTCTCTCCCTCTCTTTCTCAGTACGATACGATACGATACTTTAAAGAGGCACACTTTTTATTAATCCTTCCAATAGAACTTTTCAAGATCACGACTATCTTCCTCTTGTATATGAGAGAAATCAAACGAACTAATGGACGACTTTTGTTGTTTCTTCTTTTTCCTGTTTTTTTTTTTCTCTCTTTTTTCTTTATCACTTTTTCCTTTTTTTTTTTTTTGTTTTTTGTTCCAATTTTTTTCTCTCTCTTCCACTTTTTTTTTCCTTTTTCGATAGAGATTAAAAAGCTACATAGGAGATCTAAATTTTTACCGTCTCTCTCTCTTTTTTTTCTTTTTTCGTTTTTGGATTTAACCCTTTTCCCGTTCGTTTCGGAGATATTTTTACATCCGTAAGTTGGTATTATTTAAAAATGATGTTTTTTTTCTTCTTTAATAACGAATATATACAGAAATAAGTAATTATATTTTTTTGTTAATTTAAAAGGTGATTCTTTTTTGTAATGCAATTTTGTAATGTGACGTTTTAAAAATTGTAAGAATAACGCTACGAGGGACAAGATATTGGATCTTTTAATACGTAAAATGACTTTAGCACCGCTTTTCGTTAAAAGGTAAAAGAAAAAAAAAAAAAAAAAAAGAAAAAAAAACAAGAAAAATTTATTTCAGCTTTTTCTCTTCCTGTCGGAACAAAAATAATCGCAGTTAGAATCAGTTAATATCTCGAAAAGTTAATATTATAATGAGGACACGTACACTATGATTAACACTAGAGCGTGTAAAATGTAACTTTAACATATCGTACACGTAATTTCGGTCTTTATTCTTCTTTTTTATAGAAAATTTTATCCACAAACATACTCTACATAGAAATTGTACTAATTCTATCGAATAATTTCGAATTATTAACACAAATTTTGTTTGTTCCTTCTTTTATAAAAAAAAAATAAATAAACAAACAAAGCAATGTACCAACCAACCAACCAACCAACCAACCAACCAACCAACCAACCGAACGAACGAACGAACGAGCGAACGAACGAACGAACGAAACAAAGAACATAATCGAAATGTCGAATAATTTTGATAGAAAAGTGATTGAAGGTTCGGACCAAAAAAAAAAAAGAAAGAGAAAGAGAGAAATAAATCGATTTGAAAATAAAAAGATAGATAAATCTAAATCGATATGGGATTGCTCGTAAGCAGCGAATAAAGCGGCGAATAAACGAAACGATGGGGAAGAGGAGATCGTGAAAAAAGGGGTTGAAACCGCGTGCCGATAGTCGACAACGACAAACTTTCGTCGTCGTCGTCGTCGTCGTCATCGTCGTCGTCGTCGTCGTCGTCGTTCTCGTCGTCGTCGTCGTCGTCGTTCTCGTCGTCGTCGTCGTCGTTACGATCGATCGAAATGCGACGAATGTTTACGCTCTCTCGACGCGGGCCGCGCGACCGAAGAAGAAGCCATTGCCCCCTTCCTTCTTTTATCTCGCAATACGAGAGCATTTATACGTCAATTAATTACCAATAATCAAACGCGTCTGATCGTACGACGAATCTCGATGTCTCGAGAACTCTACTTCTTCGACTACTATCAAAGAAAATGTCAATCTTATGAACTTATGTACTTCAACTATTATATCTCTTATGACGTATGGATAAATAGATATTTTTTGTGGATCGATAATTCGTAGATTTTTTTATAAATATAAATTTTTGGTAGATAACAAAGAGACAATGAAAAAATGTAATATCGAGATCTATATGCTCGATCTATCGTTGCACGATGTTACATCACATGCATACATCGTCGAATATTGAATTTTATAATTTAATAAATTTAATATTCGATTTAATGAGTACAATTATGATGTTTAATATCAATATGTCTTTTATATAATTAACTATAAACGATAATACATCATACGGTATACTACTTGTCAATACTCATTTAGACACGAAATAATATATGCGAGTGCAATTTAAAAGAAGTACCTTTTCCCTTTTTTTATATATATATATATATATATATACACATATTTTTTCTTTCTTTTTTATTCTTTTTAATTCACTCTTTCCCCGTAAGAAATACATAGGCAATATACGTCGTTACTTTTAAACATAATATTTTACCTACATTTTCTATAATGCGATACTCAAGGATACCTAACATTTTTCACACGGTACATATTAATTTTAATGAGAAATTAATTAATTTTTCAAATTTTCCTATGCGATAACGTTTCTACGAGTTTTTGATAGAGGAAAAGGAGAGAAATAAAAAAAAGAAGAGAATTGAACATTTAATATGAAACTCTCTCTCTCTCTCTCTCTCTGTTGCTCTTTCACGTTCTCTCATGTATCTCTCTTTCAATCATCTCTTTGATAAATTCATCATTCAAAGTAAAGTTAAATCAACGTAAGAGCACCAACATGATGGTCATCGAAACGTTTATCTCGCAGTACTCCGCATTCTTTGAATTTTCTCCAAACCGTTATATTTACCTCTTTCTGTCCCACCCCCCACCACCACCCCAACATCCCGCCATCCCACCAGGCCAACCTCACTCCCCGCTTTCGAAGCTATACATATATACGTAAGTACGCACGTACATAGATATATACATAAATGTTATCGATATTCTCGAAGAGCGATAGACCATTATCGTTGCTCGTTATGCGACGCTCTTGAAATTTGATAACGGTTCGTTCGTTCGCTCATTCCTTCGTTCGTCCACGAAGAATCTTACATTAAATTACAAGCCTCCGTCGCCACCACCAATACCAATATCAACAATAAGAATACTACCATCGAACGACGATATACCATACCAACAGACGAATTTATTTCTTTAGGATAAAGGATTAACGTAGTTCTAAGTACTTTACTCGGTACGTTCATTCGTTCATTCGTTAATACGTTATTACGAATAACTTAGGACAACTTTCTGGAAAGGATTGTTACGAGAATGGTAAACGTCTGATGTTGTAATTAAATAACGCAAGAAAAAAAAGAGCAGGAAACGAAAAGCGAAAACAAAAATACCAATTAACCATAAGCCGATTGATTCGCTCGAACGGAGGTAGGATCGGAAAGAGGTAGAAGAAAGGGGTGAGTGTGGGAGGGGTGAGGAGGGGTGGGGGTGGAAATAGGAAATAGAAAAGAAGTATCGCGTAGAGGAGAATGGTAAGGGACTGTTGCAGCAGCAGGAGAGAGAGAGAGAGAGAGAGAGAGAACGAACGCAAGAGAAAAAGAACAAACAAAACAAAACCAAAAAAACAAACAAACAAACAAACAAACAAACAAACAAACGAAAAGAAAAATTAACTAGCCATAAGAGGATTCGCTCGTCGAATAGACAAGTTTGGAAAGGAGCGTAGGATAAAGGGGAGTATAGGGAGAAGGGTAAAGGGAGGATAAGGAGGATAGGAAGTGTAGAGGGAGGAGGAGGGATGGCGATGGCGATGGTGATGGCGATGGTGATGGTGAGTGAGGGGTGGGGTAAGGAAAGAGATATCGTGAAGGGAGAGAAGTAGCAGGTTCGTCGATCGGAGGGAAAAATCATCCTGTCGCGGTGATTAGCCGGCGCTAGGCGTTAACGTAGACGTTGTAGTCGTCGTCGTAGTCGTCGTAGTCGTCGTAGTCATCGTAGTCGTCGTCGTAGTCGTCGTAGTCGTCATGGTCGTCGTCGTAGTCGTGGTCGTAGCAAGAGCAGGTTTGGTGGGAGCTCGAGAACGGAGAAAGAGGAAGGAGAGTGCGAACGGGGAGAGAGAGAGAGAGAGAGAGAGAGGGAGGGAGAGGGAGAGGGAGAGGAAGGGAGGGAGAAAGAAAGAAAGAGAAAAAGAGGGAAAGAGGAGGAAGGAGAGCGAATCGGTCCCGGCAAACAAGAAGCGAGCCGCAATGCATTCGCTCTACTCGCGCGCTAGATATAAATACGCGACAGAGGGCAAGGAACCAGCCACGCCTGCAACGACAGCTACTGCCTAACGCTACGTACACGTATATATACTCGTATATGTATATATATATATATAATATGAATGTATGTATATATGATACGTATGCATGTATGTATGTATATATACGTGTATACACATGCATACGTATACGGCCTCGTTCATTGTGATAAAGCAGAAGAAGGAACAGCGTCGCATGCACATATATATATATATATATATATGTATATGTATGTATATGTTGTACGAAGAAATGAGAGAGAAAGAGAGAGAGAAAAAAGAAAAAGAAAGGAAGAAAGAAAGAAAGAAAGAAAGAAAGAAAGCGAGCTGGCTGCTTGGAGCTGCCGCGTTCGTTCATACGAAGAGCGTTCGTTCGTAAGCGCGAGACTCCGAAGAGACGAATGTGGCCGACCGAGTGAGACTTTCTCTCTCTTTCTCTCTCTCTCTCAACTCAGAGAAAGAAAGAGAGAGAGAGACGCAGCCAAATATTGCATCGACGGATAAATATAGTCGGGCCACGGCTACAACGGCAGCCTCGACCGCTTAACGCGCACTTTTCTTCGTCTTCCTAACCGTCTTTGGGACGGCCATCTAGCCACCGTTGGCATTCCTTCCTTCCTTTCTCGTTGGTGCGACAGAGAAAGAAATCATCTTCTCTCTCTTTCTCTCTCTTTCTCTCTCTATATATCCACATCTCTCTTTCTCTCTTTCTCGTTCTTTCGTTCGTTCTTTCTCTTTGAGATCGTTAAATACGTTCGGTTGGCCGAGAACTTCGAAGAGGCAAACTCTCATTCTTTCTTTCTTTCTTTCTTTCTTTCTTTCTTTCTTTCTTTCTTTCTTTATCTATCTCTGTCTCTTTCTCTTTCTCTCTCTCTCTATCTCTCTCTCTCTCTTTCTATCTGTCTCCGTCTCTGTCTCACGAGAAGGAGCGAAAGAACGAGCCAGCGCGAAATCTACGCGGCGATTCTTAACGGGGCGTCGAATTACCGTAGCCTTGCTTTTTCGAATACCTCCTTCGAAAAGAACTCCTTTGCTTTTTTTTAAAAGTCGATTTTCTGAACTGGGTACCTAGGTACTACCTACTTGAGATTCGTAAAAAGAAAAGAAAAGTAAAGTAAAGTAAAGAAAAGAAAAGTAAAGAAAAGAAAAGAAAAGAGAAGAAAAGAAATGAAAAGGAAGAATGAAAGAATGGAAGGAAGAAAGAAAGAAAGAAAGAAAGAAAGAAAGAAAGAAAGAAAGAAAGAAACAAGATATCGGAAAAGTAATCGAAAGATATTGTATAGGGATATATGTTAGTAAGTACCTCCTACACATGTTGTACATATTTTCTCGCCGCAAGTTTTTCTTTTTCTTTGTACTTCTTCTTTTTTTCTTTTTTTCTCTTTTCTTTTCTTTTCTTTTTCTTTTTCCAATGGTCAATAATGCAAGTTAATTTACTTATCCAGGAAAGGAAATCAATCGTATTAAGCAAGAAAGTAAAGAGTTTATCTCTAATTTTTCGGGGAATAATTTATGACGAATTATGTGTGACTTTGAATTTCGTTGTGATTATTGTAGACAGAATCGATTTAATTTCTTCGATCGTTCAAATGTACCGATTAGACGCGTTTATTTCGAATGATTCGTACATCAATTTCGCGCTAATTTACTTATCTCATTTTGATTGGTCGATAATACTCGTTAGAAGAATTATTACTACGCGATTGGTCAAATTTTTTAGACGATGTTAATAAGCTTTCATTGGTCGATTATCGATACGAATAAAAATGAAACGAAAAAAAAAATGTCTAATATGTATCTCTAAACTTTCATTATATTTATTAATATTCAGCTTTTATGCTAACGTACTTATTTACCTCCGCGTTTATCGAACGAATGTTTCTAAGTACGCTCTCTAGGTTAATTAAAATGTTAATTAAATCGAGCTGTATCGAACAAATTAATTTCTTTCATACCTCACAGGAATATCGTACGTTTCTTATAAGCTGTTATATAATTAAAAGATAATCAGCTATGGCGAGCTGTGGTCTTATATAAATACTTTATACATAATTCGAAATCGAATAACCTCTTCTGATATGATGTGCCAAAACGAGCCGGCCATGTTAACTACTTTAATCGTGTGATATAATATTATCGAAAAAAAAATTTTACCTTTATTCGTTTTGAATTTACTAATTTTTTTATACGACATCCTAACACATACATACACTCGCATAATCTCTCTCTCTCTCTCTCTCTCTCTCTCTCTTTTCTCTTCGAAGTTATGATCTTATGAAATCGAATAACCTCTTCTGATAGAACGTGTCAAAACAAAAACGTTTTAGTTACTTCGTAATCGTAAGATATAATTCTTAAAAAAAAATCTTACCTTCATAAGTATGAACGTCCGTTTGAATTTTCCGTTTCTTTTTTATGCAGCGTCCAACGCATACACACATACACACACACGCGCACACATACTCAGCTACACCAGATTCTCCTTTTCTCTCTTTCTTTCTCTTTCTTTATCAGCTCGATGATTCTAGAAAATATTTTCTCGAAGTATTTATATCAAAGAACATTCATTTATTAATTATTTTGTCAAACGAGAGAAGAAAAAGAATGCAAAAAAAAACGAAAAAAAAAAACGAAGGTATCCCGTGTCCCGCGCGCAATAAACTAAAGTTACAAAAAGTGTCGAATCTCGATAGATGGCACCACCGGTACGTACGTGCATTAACATGAATGCGGCCCAATCAAAATCCCATGGGGGTAACCTTACGTCAGATTTCATTATTTTACGTTTCAGAATCAATTTCCCAAGGTATACGTCGTAAAATGTCGCGATACGAAGGGCGGTCGATCGCGCGACGAGAGCAGAGGGATGAGGAGGAGAAAGAGGGAGAGAGGGAGGAAGAGGGGGGAGGACGTTCCTCGTTCGTTGACCGAATCGTACGTTTCTTTTAACTCGCGCTACTCTACTACACAGGTGAACGTTCTTTATTACATGCATACACCCTCTTAAAAAAAAAAAAAATATATAAAAGAAGGAAAGAAAGAAAGAAAGAAAGAAAGAAAGAAAGAATGAATGAATGAATGAATGAAAGAAAGAAAGAAAGAAAGAAGGAAAGAAAGAGAACAAAAAAAATACTCTTTTGTCTCGCGTCACTTTTTAGACGCCATGATTAACACCCACACTTGATCAAAATAGTTGTTCTTTTGTTTTCTTTTGTTTTGTTTTTTCTTTCTTTTTTGTTTTTTGTTTTTCACAAAATATTCCACGCGCAAGTTTCCTTAAGGTTATATTTTCATGTATAAATAATTGCAAGCGGGATTTCAATAGCTTTGACATTCTGATATTTTTAGAGTTCGGTTAAACTTTTAGTCGACGAGAGATCTGATTTTTTGAAAAGTTTTATGCTATGATTAACCGTACTTACTCGATCGAAAAAGCATTATAAAATAATTTATATGTGATCCTTTCCTGTTGTCTGTTCTTCTTGTTTCTTTTTACAAATATCGTATACGAGTTTAACGTTACGTTTTCATAAAACTGCAAGTGGTTTCTAATGTCTTTGATATTTTTATATTTTGAAGAACTTCTTTCTTGCCGGTAGAAAATAATTTCTCGATATTTTCACTTTAAGATTAATCAGACTTGTAAATGTTATTATTTTGCTTCTTCTTTTTCTTCTATTTCTTCTTCTTCTTTTTTTTTTTTTTTTTTTTTTAAATGAAATATACGAAAATTCAATATCATCTTTTCGTAAAATTTCAAATAATTTTTCCAATGTCTGATATTTTTACAGGTCGAAAGAACTCGCCGAAGGATCTCAACTTTCCCAGATTATAGATTGAAAGAAACATTTGATATATTTAATATTCTAACATTGGAAAATTTGTATTTGAAAATGGAGAAGTTTAGAAAGATCTTAGCTCGTATCGGTATGTGATTTAAACATGCAAAATCTTGCTAGAAGGAAGAGAAGCCGATGAAGAAGAAGAAGAAGAAGAAGAAAAAGAACTAGAAGAAGAAGAGGAGATGATGAAGAAAAGATTCCTCCAGATCGGACACCCCTTATCGTCGTGCACGCATTACGAGCGGCGATAACTGGTAATCGGGTCGGTACAAGGATGCATTGTACGTGCCGTTAGATTTACAACGTTCGCCTTTGACGTTTTTATCTGCGACCGGCGAAAGAACGGCGTCTATCGACGATAGAGTTGAAACGAAGCAACGTGCTAGCTTCGGTTCATCTAACTATGTATATCTATATATGTATATATTATTATTATTATTATTATTTTCTTTTAATTTTTTTTTCACTTATCTATATAACTACGAGAGAAAGCCTTGTGAAATTGATTAACACGTTTTACAAAACCGAATATTTGACTATTGTTTTTAGGATTTTATTTCAATGATTTAGTTGGAAATAATAATAAGTATATAAGCACAGACACATTACTGCACAAATATATTTATACATACACTAAATCGAAATGGTAATACTTAAAGTAATAGGAGCATACAACACATAGTAAATACATAACTTGTTCGGCATTTGATGATCGAATCGCAACATATTTGAAATAACTAATCGTCAATTCTAATGACACATTAAAAAAAAAAAAAAAGAAAAGAAGAAAAAAAATTAACTGTCTCAAAAGAACATGGTACATATTATATTAAAGCTAATAATAAAACCTGAAAAAAAAAAAAACAGAAATATTTAAACGCTCTGTTAACAGTCTGCTAAGCTTACCGATTATCTTCTCTATAATCAGTTTGAAATCGTTATTAAAAAAAAAAGGAGTACTAGTATTCGTTGAGATGACCAAAGTACAAGTACCGTAAGAGTATTCCGATAAGAGCCAAAGAATTCGGACGATAAATGAAGTCCAAAGTTTTACGATCGAACAGAATAGGTCCAGCGATCTCGTATTTTATCGTTTTAAACGTCATCGTGACCGCGTGGGGGTTCATCGTGGTAATAACGCAGGTGAAAGGGTATATACGCGCGCTTTGTTTTCGCACGAGGTGCGCCCGTGCACCACGTGGCTAGGTGCGCGCGCGCGCGAGAGAGAGAGCGAGAGAGCGAGAGAGAGAGAGAGAGAGAGAGAGAGAGAGTCAGTGAAAATCATCGTGCGCGGTCATCGAAAAGGGATGCTGGTGGGGGTGCCTTTGTTGCTGGTAGCGTAGTTGGCGGGAAACGTGCGTGACTGGAGAAACTGGCGGAAGGAGGTCCTAATCTCTCTCTCTCTCTCTCTCCCTCTCTTCCTCTCTCTCTGTCTGCTATGTCGTAAACATCATACCAACAAGGATAAGAAGGATAAGAAGAAGAAAAGACGACGACGACGACGACGACGACGACGACGACGGCGACGACGACGACAACGACGAGGAGAACAACGAGGTTTATCGCGGAAGTTCGGCAATTATAGACGCGCGGAGAAGAGAATTCGCCTTTTCTCTTTTTTCCTCCGTCGTTTCTTTTTTCCCTTTTCTTTTTTCATTCTTTTTT
>NC_057693.1:7143627-7146127 GCF_014466175.1 Vespula pensylvanica
CTGCCGAACTTTAAACGAACGCTAACGTAATTTTTATCATTGGGTTAACCGTTCTTTAACACCGCTTGGATCGTTCGATACTTTTCTATTTGCAAAAATAACGTTTCGTTTGGTATATTTTACGTATTAAAAATTTCAACGACGCTTGCTCGGAGTTTTTATTTATATAGAAATTTCAAATAAGTTAATATGAAATTGCGAATCTTTATTATTATACGCCAGGCAATATTACTTCGACACGTTGGATCCTTCGATACTTTTCTATCTGAAAAAATAACGTTTTATTTAGTATATCATATACGTGAAAAATTTTAACGACGCTTACTCCGAATGTTATATTTAGATAGAAATTTCAGATAACTTTTTCTATAATTTCGAATTTTTATTATCGCGTTAGGTAATTCTCCGACACGTTGGAACGTTCAATATTTTATATATGAAAAAATAATATTTTGTTTAGTATATTTCGTAGTAAAAATTTCAGCTTTACTTTCTCAGATTTTTATTTACATTTAGATAGAAATTTTAGATAACTTAATCTCCACTTTCGAATTTTTATTATTATGTTAGCTAATCTCCAACACGTCGAAACGTTCAATATTTTATATCGGAAAAAATAACATTTCATTTAGTATTTTTTTTTTCTTTTCTCTTTTTCCTTTCTTTTTTTTTTTTTTTTTATACTAAAAATTTCAATTTCACTTCCTCAGATTCTTTATTTACATTTAGATACAATTTTTGGATATACATATTATTTCATGTAAAATTGTTATTATTGCGTTGGGTAATTCTCCGACACGTTGGAGTTCAATATTTTTTATATTTGAAAAAATATTATATTTCGTTTAATATACTTTTTGTATTAAAAATTTCAATAGTTCCTACTCTCTCTCTCTCTCTCTCTCTCTCTCTCTCTCTCCATCTCGAACTTTTATTTAGATACAAATTTTAGATAATATTTAATTTCTAATCTCGACGATACACGAAACTATGTCCTTTAACGTGCCTCATTTGCTTTCCTTGGTAAACAAAGGAAAAAAGAAAGAAAAAAAGAAAAAGAAAAAAAAATAGGAAAAAGGAAAAGGGTTGAAATCGCTCGACTCGTCCTTTAAGAAAGATTTTATCGAATTATGTAAGAGTGTCTCTCGCTAACTTTCCTTTATCGCTGCATTATAAATGTACCGTACATACTCTTAATAACACGCACGAGAACCACACGCAACTTCATAACCATTCAATTTATCTTGGAACAGTATCTGTAATTTTCTTTTCTCTCTCTCTTTCTGTTTCTTTTCTTTTTTTTTTCTTTGTTGTTTAAATCGAACACAACAGTTGAACGAAACGACTCTTCTTTACAGTATAAAACATTCAATGTTAGAAAATATATTTTTGTTGATAACAATTAAATGAAATTAATATTCTCCACAACATACAAAATATTAAAAAAAAAATTTTTATATATATATATATATGTATATGTATGTATATTTTAATTAAAAATCATGAGAAAAATCGAATATCCATGGAAATTAGGGGAGGAAAAAAAAAGCAAAAACAGGAAAAAAAGCTTGATTTAAAGAAGAAAAGAGAAGAACAACGAGAAAAAAGATTAACGCATAAACGAAGAAAGTTGTTAGCTTGATCTTAGAGAAAGAAAAAAAAATTACTTGAAATAACAATGCATACAATAACAGTGCAGTATTAACTATTTCCAATAACATAATAATACAATAATAAAAATAAGCATATACGCGATAATAAAATATATGCGTACCATAATATTATAACATACACACATATAGAATAATATAACAACGATAAAATAAAACAGGTGTCGTGCATATATACAGATTCTATACATATATATCGATTATTTAAATACGTGTTGCTGTAAATAGTATGGAGGATTTATCGATAGTGTAGAATGATTCAGCGTCTAAGCAAAAAGTAGCCAAGGAGAAAGATTCGGAGTCTCGATTTTTGGTGATCCTCGGATGAGGGGAATCGTGTCCGGGACATGGAGTGGTTCCCGCCGGTCAAGGTGAACGTCGGAGCCGGTTCGTAATGCGAGGGAGCTAAAGAGAAAAGGATAGATAGATGGAGAGACAGAGAGAAAGAAGAAGAAGAAGAAGAGAGAGAGAGAGAGAGAGAGAGAGAGAGAGAGAGAGAGGATCTCAACAAGATCCACCTCTTCGTGGCCACGATCGAGCTACGATCGTCCGATCGTTTGATCATCGTCGTTTCGTCGGCGTTTCGTTGTCGTCGTCGTCGTTGTCGTCGGCGTCATCGTCGTCATTATCAATATAATTTCAATCTTAGGCTTCGTAACGTCATCGACGTTTTTAAAACGTTCATTATTCACGTTCATTCATTCCCAAAGAATTTTACATAAATCTATATATTCATCTAAACGTTTGAAATCTTTTGTTCTTTTTTCTTTTCTTTTCTCTCTGCCTCTCTCTCTCTCTCTCTCGTTTTCTTTTTCTTTTATTTTGTTTTT
>NC_057693.1:7151127-7183627 GCF_014466175.1 Vespula pensylvanica
GTATGTATGCATATAAAATACGAGATGGGTCGAAAGTTCCAAAGCGATTTTTTATAATAATCGATTACTCCTTTTGGACTTGTATATACTTTTACGATCCATGAGGGAGAGGAAGAGGAGACAAAAAAAAAAAGAATCAACCTAAAAAGTTTCGAGTAGGAATATTTGATTTTTTTTTTTTAAATCGCCTACTAACTTTTGACCTTTCCATCCTGTGAATATCATTCAAAAAAGAAATTGAATTTGTTTTATCGGGAACAAAGGGTGGCTGTGGGTGGTGGACGGGAGAAGGGGTAAGTGGAAAAAGAAGAGAAAAAAAAATACTCTCAGTTATTATATAACGTTATATACATTAGACACGAATATTATATTAACGCTATATTAACTGTTATATTTTATCGTCTGCAAAAAATTTTGTCAAGTCTCAACCAACCACCTTTTTTTTTTTTTTTTTTCTTTTCTTTTTTCTTTTTCAATTTTTAATTTCTTTCCTATTTTTTCCAAGAAGAAAGAAAGAAACAAATTCTAATATAGATGCACGCGAAATGTGGATAGAAATTATCGAAAAAAAAGAAAGAAAGAAAGAGAGAGAAAAAAGAAGTTGATCTATTTAATAAATAAATAGATAAATTTATCGTAGTTATATACGATATAAGCATATAATATTATATTATATAGCAAACGTTTTGTCGTTAACGTTTGTGTCAGCTTGATCGACCGAACGGATTAACTAGTCGATGATTTCTAGTCCAATCTTCTCTCTTTCTCTTTCCTCTGATCTCTCTCTCTCTCTCTCTCTCTCTCTCTTTTTCTTTCTTTCTAAACCCCCTCCACCTTCCATCATGCTCTCTCTCTCCAACCTTCTTCTTATACACGTCCCACCCTTTCTCTCATAGTCGAAGATTTACGCAATTCGATCGTCTGTTTCATCATATTGTCTCTTATTATAATTTAAAGTAATTATCGTTCGAATAATTGCACTTTGTCGCGATTCCTTATCACGATGTTTCTCTTTGCTCTCCTCTCTCTCTCTCTCTCTCTTTCTTTCTCTTTCTCTCTCTCATTCTCCATGTCTTTTTCTTTATTCGAACGAGATACTTTGAATGCAAAAAAGGAAGAGAAGAAAAGAAAAGAGAAGAAACGATCTTATATCGACGCCATTTCCTACCAAGTGTGATAATTTACCGTGACAAAGTGTATCTCAGTATGGCAACCTTTTCATGCTTCACCTATTTCACGTATGTGTGTATATCTCTCTCTCTCTTTCTTTTTCTCTTCGTAGTTCTTCATACTCTCATACATACATACGTATATACATACGTACATGCATATGTATGTTTTTCTTCGGAACTTTGACGATATTTTCGTACACGTATATTTTTTTGTTCTTTTCTTTTTTTTTTTTTTTAACTTTGTTGATTTTCAACAAATTTGTCTAATATACGCTATCGTATATAAAACGGTATATATGTAGGTATGTATATATGTATTTATTTATGTATCTATGTATTAAAGGTATGTAAGTACGTACTACGTTTGACTAGTCTTCAAGTGACGGGGAAAACGCTTTAGAGAAAGTATGTTAACCTCGAACAACTCGCGCGCTTCGACGTTATCTCAATCTCGGGAGGAAAGGAAAGAGAGAGAAGAGAAGAGAAAAGAAAAGGAAGGAAAAAAGAATATATAAAGAGAAGGAAGAGAGAAAGAGAAAGAGAGAGAGAGAGAGAGAGAGAGAAAAGAGGAATTAAAAAAAAAATTATGTATCATCGACTTTCATAATCCGAGCGAATTATCTTGCTGAGAAATCGATATATTCGGTCGAGAAACGTGTCGACCAAGATATAAAATGAAATAAGGAGATCAGATAATCCCTCTTTGGGATTATCTAAAAGATAATCAAACCGCACGGTATATATATATATATTATAGTTTATTTTTATCTTTTTTTCTTTTTTTTTTCTTTTCCATCGATACGAGAAACGAAGAAGTTGTTTGAAAGAGTTTTGAATAAAAAATGTTTGATTTTCTCATTGTAATGATTAATTTTTCGCAGCAAAATTCTAAAGCAACGAATCGTAATTATCTCTTTAGAAGTGTTTCCAGTCCCTAGGCTTGTAGTTTTACGATTTAAAAAGAAATGAAAAAAAAAAAAAAAGAAAAGGAAAGAAAAAAGAAATTAACCTGATTGAAGCGTATGTAAATTGATTTGTTGAATCACCTAGGTAATTTTATCGTCTGAGAAAAAAGTAAAAAAAAAAAAAAAAAGAAAGAAAGAAAGAAAGGAAAAGAGCAGCCTGAAAAAACCTCACTATGATTGATTTTTCAAATCGTCTCGGAACTTTTGACCTCGCTTAGGTACGTTTTACAATCTGGAAAGAAAAAAAAATGAAATATTACGTTCAATTAATTCGTCAAAAACATTTAGCTAATTTTATT
The DNA here is from genome assembly GCF_014466175.1 of Vespula pensylvanica. Taxonomy (NCBI): domain Eukaryota; kingdom Metazoa; phylum Arthropoda; class Insecta; order Hymenoptera; family Vespidae; genus Vespula; species Vespula pensylvanica. Next base: position 7,153,564 of record NC_057693.1, read on the forward strand.
GTAAAAAAAAAGAAAAAAAAAAAAAAGAACGAAAGGAAAGGAAAAAATTAGCTCGAAAAATTATCGATAAGCTACGATCAAATCCACTAGTAACATTATTTTTGCCCTCAACTAGGAATTTTCGCAGTCCAACCACCCCCTCGATCGCGTATAAAAAATTTCGAACGAACTTTGTACACGACAATAAATTTCGAAACAATATCGTTGATATTCTTTCCTACGTTTTTTTTTTTCTTTCTTTTTTTTCTCTTCTTTTCTTTTCTCTTCTTTTATTTTTTGTTCTTTTTTTTTTTTTGTTCCTTCTTTCTTTCCCTCTTTCTTTTCTTCCCTCACAATTTTATCATTGATTTCTTTTTCTACGTTTTCTTTTCCCGTCTTTTATATTTTTAGAAAGGAAAAAAATATTTTCACCTCGTCGTATCCAACGAAATTCTTTCTTCTTCGATTCTTTCATTCCGTTTTTATTATTTTTATTTTTTTATTTATTTTTTTTTTATTTTTTATTTCTCTTAGTCGTTCGTCCTTCCCGCCTTTCTCTCAGTGACCCCCGAACGAGATCGTAGCCCGCACCGCCGGATTTCGCCATTACTCTTATATCGCCTATGATATTTCATGACTCTTTTATTTCTTTCGTGCAACACACGGCGTCGATCGGTGCAAGTCACTTTTAATCCGTTAAAATTGATCGTTCTTCGATTAAAACGTAGTACGGGTTCGCACCGTGATATGAAATCATTTCCATACGGACGAATATAACGTATTTCTTTTTCATTTCGTTTCTACCCAATACTTTCGTCTCCCCGGAGCGTTCAATATATATATATATATATATATATATATATATATATATATATATATTTCACTTTGCACATCATTCGATAATACTTCGTTTCTTCAAAATTCGCGAACGGACGTTTGATTTTATTTTTAGTTTTTTATTTTCTTTTTATTTTTTCTATATTTCCTCCCCCTCTCCTCGAAAACTTAAATAAAATTATTGAAAAATAAATAACGAATAATGCATTGCTATATAGGGGTAGTTTGTGGTAAAATGGAAAGAAAAGAAAAGAGAAATATTAATAACAAAATTTGAATATCGAAGAATATATTTCTCCTACTATCAATTATTTTTCATCAAAGTCGTTCACGTTTAATAAATAAAAAAAATTATCCATGTATAAAGCATTAATTATTTAACGATCAGAGTGTAAAAAGGAAAGAAATATTTGATTCGAACGATTAATTATTCCATCAAAATCGTTCATGTTTAATATCTATATATACATATATATATTTAAAAAAAAAAACATTAACTTCTATAGTTGGAACTAGAGAGTGTGTGTGTATATATATATATATAAAATAGTCCGTGTGCAAAGCCCCGTAAATTATTTAACGATCAAAGTGTAGAAAATTTTTCCTTTTTTTTTTTTTTTGTTTTAAAGGATTAATCGTTTCGTTAAAATCGTTTCATTCAAAAAAGAAATAAAAAGAAAAATAAAAAAGAAGTAAAAAAGAGAAAGAAAAGGAAAAAGAAAAAAGAAGAAAGAAAAAAGAAACAAAGAAAGTAAACAAAAAATCACTTTGGCAGTTGAAACTAATTAGTTACAAAACTAAGTTTGTAAAACGATTGAAGCGAAGCCACCCTGTAGAGATAAAGTATAAAAAAGAGGGGGTAAAATATCTACGAGGAGGATATGATCACAGGCACACACGACCCCGTTCATTGATTTGGCATTGGATTCGCGACCCGTTATCGTCGTCGTCGTCGTCGTCGTCGTTGTCGTGGTCGTCGTCGTCGTCGTCGTCGTCGTCGTCGGCGACGATTTTAGATAGGAGTAGATGTATGTATGTATGTATGTATGTATGTATGTATGTATGTATGTATGTATGTATGTATGTATGTATGTATGTATGTATGATGTATGTATGTATGCATGCATGTATGTATGCATCTGTTACCACCGGACAGTCCGTGTGGAATTCGAATATCACATACGCTGTAGCGATCATTCATTTCAATCGCGGTATGCGTAGATTCTGCGGACCTTGTTTCAGAAAGAAAAAAAAGAAAAAGAAAGAAAGAGAAAACATTTTTTGTTTCTATTCCAACAGAAAAGAAAAAGACAAAAAAGAAATCATTATCAAATAAAAATTTGCAAAAACTCGATGGTAGTAAAATGATCTTTAAAAGGATTCATCGAATTAGAAGGTCATGCCGGATTGGTCAACAATGGAAATTTTTCGATACAGGCCTGGCCAAAAGTTCTTGGACGATATTAAAAAATCGATTATACTTTTCCGAGACTTTTTAGGTAGAATTTTTTTTTCCTTTTTTTTTCTTTTTTCTTTTCTTCGAGACGTAAGAACTATATGCTTAGGAACTTTTTTTTATTAATAATTGTTGTTTCTACATAATCTGCAAGAATGAAAAAGAAGAAATTAATCGTGAAAGGTCCCGATAAAGGGGCAATAGATTGTTTAAAAATTAATCTAGTAACTTTTGATCTACTTGTTGGGGACTTTTGAACGGTCAACGCGTATTAAAAATTCCGAGAATTGTTTCTTTGCGACAGCCATTGCCGTTCGCGAATTAAATTCTGATTATAAATAATAATTTGTAATTTTTAGATTCAAGCGTCGCTCCTTTTTTGCTTGTTTCCTTTTTCTTTTCTTTTTTTTCGTTTTCTCTACATTCATTTTTTATTTTTTATTCTCATTTTTTATTCATTTTCTTTCGACGTCATATTTTTTTCGTCGATATTTTGCATTAGGTTAGCTAGTTGTATCTGTGAAAGGAAAGAGTTGGCGAAATCATTGCGGGATATGTGACCTTCGACTGTTAACCAATTCACTCGTCCATTAATTGACTTTTATCTATCGGAGGAACGAATTCGTAAAGGTCGTTTACGCGTTCTAATGCTTCGTCCTCGAGGTTAGAACTATTTGCACACACATACGCACACACGCATAAAATTAGAATAAATATCTTTTAAAATTTTTTCCTTCTTCTTTTTCGTCTTCATCTTTTTTCGTCTTCTCTTCATATGATTCGATCGCTAATTCGACGACATTTTATATTAAACTCGAAGGATGTTATCAAACATCGTCCTATATTAAACGAGATATATATTAGATAGATACATAGATAGATCGATATTAGATATGCATCCTGATTAATCCGGCGCCCGTTAAAAACTCTACTTATCGGAAAATCATTCGACTTTCCATATTCGTTTAATGCAAATAAACATGCTCGATCATTTCCGCACAGCTCATTATTATCATTATCATTATCATTATTATTATTATTATTATCATTATCATTATCATTATTATTGATATCATTATTATTATTAATATCATTATTTTTATTTTAATTAATATTATTTTTATTATTTTTACTATTATTATTATTAGATATTTTTATTATTACATATCAACGTTACAGAGAAAGTTAATGCAATGGAAAAGTATGTTGCTATATAATATTGCAAAATTTATATACGTTTATTATGGATATAAGACATAATTCTTTTTTTTTTCTTTCTTTCATTTTTTTTTTCTCTCAATCGAGACCGCCAATAGGGATCGTTAACGGATGCGAATCATCGAGAGAGATATCGTTTAAAAGCGCTGTCTGTATGTGTGTGTGTGAAAGAGAGAGAGAGAGAGAGAGAGAGAGGGAGAGAGGGAGAGAGAGCAACTTCTAATATCCAAGCAGTAGCTTCGTTAACCTTATTATTTCGTAGCAGGCGAATCCAAATGAAAGCAAACAAGTTAATTTGCATTTGCCGGCGGAACAAGATCAAAACGTAAAATCAGACCAATCGAGATTTTCTTTTTCGACGTATTTCAATATAGGAAATCTACGTTTCGCACGACTCCTAGTCGCCATCGTATATTTTTCTTCAATTTACGCTAAGAGATCTTCTTTCTTTTTGTTTCTACCTTTTTTTTTCCCCCTTCCTGTTTTTTCTCTCCTTTTTTCTTTTCTTTGTTTTTAAATAATCATCAAGAAAATCGTCGGCATCAATATTTTCTCTCGTCCTACTCGTGAATATTCCATCGTCTTCTTACGAGTTTTCGTTTTTCATTTTCTCTTTCTCTTTTTAAATATATACATAAATATATATATACATTTTTTTTTTTATTTCCTTTTTTATTTATATATTCTTTATTCTTCCTCTTCTTTTTATTTTCTTTTCTTCTTTCTTCTTTTTTATTTTTCTTTTATATACGTACGTATACAAAAAACCGGTATCAAGCGGCGATAATGAGACTTTCACGTAATCGCGAATTTTATCTCTTGGAAAACAGGACAGAATCGAGTGGAAATTGGTTCGATTCGCTCGTGAGAAAGTTTTCTCCTTATTCGTTATCCTATGAGTATACTTTTCTTTCTTTTTCTTTTTTTTTTAAATCGTTGAAAATCCACTCTCCTTTCTCAAAGGACATCTTATTTATTTCGAGCAGGATAATAAAGAAATCGAACGAGTTATCTCTCTATTTTGATGAAAATTATATTATGAGCTAACGTATCCACGCTTATGGGATGTATATCCATACATCTGAATTCTTACAAATTCGTTTGAAGTATAAAGTAAAAAATTGATAGATAGATAGATGAATAGATAGATAGATAGATACAAAGAGAGAGAGAGAGAGAAAGAAAGAGCGAAATTGGACCCAACGAAACATCAAAATAATAACAATAATAATATGAAACATAAAAATGGACGAAGATAAACAAAACAAAACGGAACAATACAAAACAGGAACAAAAAAGAAAAGAAAATAAAATAAAATAAAATAAAATGAAATAAAATTAAAAAACGAGAAAAAAGAATTGAGAACGAAAATATTGAAAACGCGGAAATATCGTAGAAAATGAGAGGAAGAGAGAGAGAGAGAGAGAGAGAGAGATAGACGGGGAAACAGTCAGAGAGACAGACGGACAGACAGAGATAGACAGACAGGTAGATAGATAGAGATAGCGATAGATATAGAGAAAGAAAGAAATAAATAGATAGCTAAACAGAGAGAGAAAAAGAGAGAGAGAGAGAGAAAAGGTGATACGAACGGTAGGAAAAACTGATCCAATTGGGGAAAGGTGCAGGCGCCGCGCCATTGGCAAATCGACCCGGGCGACTTAAATCTACGAGCCGCGGAGTCGGGAGGAAAAATCTTTAAAAATGCTGTCCGACGAAAAAGGTGCGCCTGCGCGTCCACGGGCCATCTTTTCCCCTCTCTCTTCCCACTTCGTCCCTTCATCGCGCGCGCATACACACACATATACACAAATACATTCACACGCACACTCTTTCTCTCTTTTTCTATGTGTCTCGGCCTCCGATCAAGCACCCTCTCTCTTCTTTCTCTTCTCTCTCTCTCTCTCTCTCTCTCTCTCTTTTTTATACCCTATGCTCTTCTCTCTCTCTCTCTCTCTCTCTCTCTCTTTCTGTCTCTGTCTTCTCTTCTCTTCTCTTTTCTTCTCTTCTCTTCTCTTCACTTCTCTTCACTTCTCGCCGCCAAAACAAATCGTAAAGACGACTTCCAGCACGTAATCGCGTGCTCCTTTCCAACGAATCGATGATACAACACCAGCCCCTACCCCTACCTTTATCTACCCCTACACCTACCCCCACTCTCATCCCTTCTCCCCTTCCCTCGCCCCCTTGAACCCCTTGCAACTTGCATTCCCTCGAATTTTTGGAGAAGCCCTCTTCTAGAGGGTTACGACTACCACTACGATTACCGCTACGACGTCTACTACTTCTTTTTCTACTACTACCACCACCACTACCACCACCACTACTATTACTATTACTATTACTACTACTGCTACGATGACTACTACCATGACGATTATCTATGATGAGGACGAGAAGGACGAGGAAGCGGTCGAACGTGAAATTTCTCGAGTTACTCGAGTCACTCGAATTTTCCCGACCATTGGGACTCGATGGGAATACATCTCGGAGCGAGTTTTCGAGCTTCCTCTTCTTCTTCCTTATATATATATATATATTTTTTGTTTTTTTTTTCTTTTTATTCGTTTTTTTTCCTCTCCGTTTCTTTTCCTTTCTTTTCCTTCCTTCTCTTTTCTTTTCTTTTCTTTTCTTTTCTTTTCTTTTCTTTTCTTTTCTTTTCTTTTCTTTTCTTTAGTTTCCCCTTCTTTATCTATATGGTTTTGGAAAATACCATTCTACCCCTCCACCCAAGAATTTCTTAGTAATCGGTCCACTAGTTTCTACCCCTCCTAACCCTTCCCAACACCCACCCTTTCATTCTTTCGAATCGTATTTTTATGAAGCTATTCGAGAACGAGTTTTTATTATCTTTCAACTTGGAATCACTCTCTTTCTCTCTCTATCTCTCTCACTTTTTATCTTTCTCTCCTTTTCTGATTTCTCTCTAGTTAGAGGAAAAATCTATTTCTTCTTTTTTTCTTCTTTTTTTTTTTTTTTGTTTACTCGACAGGATTTAAGGGGGTGGATAATTAGAGATTTCATCGACTAAGTAATTGAAAAAACTAATTTTATATATATGTGTGTGTATGTATAAATACAATTAATACTATATAAAATCTCGTAAATTCGTGTTTACATTTGCAGAAATAATGCAAACTCATCTTTAATTACCGACGGAATGTTTCTATGGGCAGAAAAAGAGAAATAGAGAGAGATAGAGATAGAAAGAGAGAAAGAGAGAGAGAGAAAGAGAGAAAGAGAGAAATTTACGTCGCAACTTTTAAATATCCGACAGTGTGCATAGTATATTTTATATGTGTGTATGTGTACACGTATAAACTTTCGAAATTTGTAGAACCTATAGAAATTATATATTCGTGGGTTCGTAGCTTCTCTCTCTCTCTCTCTCTCTCTCTCTCTCTCTCTCTCTGTTTCTTTCTTTTCTTTTTCTTTTTTTCCCTCATTTTTTTTCCTTTTTCTTCTTTTTTTTTCTGTTTTGTACCTCTCCACACGTCCCAGAATGACTATTATCGTTCATACTCTGGATAACCAGCTTTAACGATCGTTTTTTATCTAAAGTATTTAAACATTTTAATTGCGTCAGCTTTTTTCGTCAATTAATTTCTACCACTTTGTTTTTATAATGGATTTAGATACACATTGTGATTCGCATGAAATTTTCAAGAGAAAATTATTGTTAATAATTTATCGTAGAATTTTTAACGCTGGGGTCGGGGCTGGAGGAAGCTGTTCGAAAAAAAAAAAGTATTCCGCTTAAAAATCTACGCCATTTTCGATTTCTCGCGTGAGAAACGTTTATAAATACTTGTATACATACACACACACACACATCTATATATACATACACATATATTTATGTATTTATACAGATAATCTTTTATTTATAATATTAGCGAAAATTTTTTTAAGAATAATTTAGATATATTTAAACAATAGAAAAAAAAGTTCACGTAGGCATACGTAATGGCGAATTTAATTTTCGACGAATCCACAATATTCTTCATAAATCTCACTCGATCGTTCTTTGCTCAGATAAATAATTTTTTTCTCATCTTTAATATACCGAAGTCGTCATAAAAAATATTTCCCACATATTTTGGGGTATCCAGTGTAAGATTAGCGAACAAAAATTCCCAGGCGAGAAATAAAATTTTGTCTAAGTAAATTTTAAATATCCTTTCGATATTTTTCGAGCTGCTCGATTTAGGCTTGCAATTAGAGACTTGTAGTTTTACTATCTGAACAACAATTAAATTGAAAAATCTTGAAAAAGGTGTCTGATTTTTTTTTAAAACAACGTTGGATCTTTTCAATTCGTTTAAAGATTGAATTTTAGTCCATCCTATATAGATTATACTTAAGTCGCGAGATAAGTTGTCTTTCGACACGGTTCAATGAAGAAATCATTTTTTAATCATTTAATATGTGTGTATACACACACACACATACACACGCGCGCGCGCATGTATATCGATAATAAAAATAAAAAAAATATATTGGACCCATTCGTAGATATATTATCGGTATACATATCGATATCGGTCAATTTCGATTGGTTGATGTTACTCGTGAAATCCGATACAGAATATTTCTATCGCTCTACGGTTCTAATTGCGATGATATTCGGTTATCGTTAAAAGGGAGCCATTTAAATGACAAATTAAAATGGGAAAGACGAAGAAGAGAGATTGGCTCTGGTAAAGAGAAGAATTACTTTTTTTTTCTTCTTTTTTCTTTTATCTTTTTTTTTCCTCTCTCTCTCTTTCTCTCTTTTTAAGATTTTTTTATTTTATATATATATATATATATATATATATATATATTATACGACACGTACACCAGCTTTCCTTCTTTTTCTCTCTTTTTTAATTATTTATTATCATTATTATTTTTTTTCTTTTTTTTTTTTTCAAGAAAACGATTCTTTACGTCATTCGTTTGAATTGGAAAAATAAGTTAATTTCGATCAAATTTACGTACAAGTTCGATTTAAAAACTTCTGATAGTTTCAGACTGAAAATTGCTTTCTTCTTCTTTCTCTTTTTTCTTTTTTTCTTTTTTCACAACGTTGCCCGTCATACCTGTCGATGATCATTTCGTTGAAAATTTACGAATTTTTGGTCTAAACTATCGAACGATAAATATATTTCGTACGTATTAAAATTAACGTTTACGTTTAAGTTCGATGCAAAATTTTCTTCGAAGATCTTTCGGTATTTTTAATCTACAAAATTGTTCTTTCTTTTTTTTTTCTTTATTTTTTTTTTTCCGTAACCATTTGCCGTTATATTTATCGATGATTATTTTATTGAAAAATTACGAATTTTTGACAGACTCTGAAACTGGATATTAAATATTTTTAGATATTAAAAAAAAAATCAACGTTTTATGTTATGAAGCTTTTTGAATTCCTTCAAAATTTCGGATTAATCTTTATATACATACATATATATATATATATACATATACATACGTATGTGCGCCCACGTGTATATAATATATAAAAGTTACATATATCCAGTATGTCCAGCGTTCCGGCTAAGAAATCTTAACTTTATCGGATATGTGCTTTACCGTAGGTCCGTATAAACTTGAAAGCTCGCCGAAAGTTTGGTGAAAACGTTTCCAAGTCTCGGAAGTTCGACTATTAAACTACTTGTACTTTCTTCTTTAGAAGGCCGTGCTGGTTTTAAACCGGCAAATCTTTCGGGTGCCTATCGTTCCACGTTTCTCTTCCAACAACGTATACGTCTGTGTGTGTCTGTGCAAAAGTTTATTTTCACGATGAAATGAATTATCCTCTAATTAAATTCGTGTGTTATATGGGAGGAGAAGAGTGAATGGGGAGTGAGAAGGAGAAAAAAAAAGGAGAAACAAAAAGATTGAAGAAAGAAGTGTTATCATCGGTAACGCACGAAAGAAAAAGAAAAAATAAACGTTATCTAGAATAATTTGAATATGAATTTTAATGTTCATGTAAATTTTTAAATATTCCATTTTATTTTATTTTATTTTATTTTATTTTATTTTATGTACGTATTTTTTGCTTTTAATATAAATTATTAGAAAAATATTATTTTTGAAAAGAAAAAAGGAAATAAATAAAATTTATATATCTGGAGTTTATAAATAATTAAAACGAACATACGCGTTGCTATGTTTTGTTTACATTAACCAAGTTATTTCGATATGCAATTTATAAAATTGATATATATATATATATATATATATATATATCATGTGTGTGTATAATTCATGGGTATACTACATTTAAAGCTAGATAAATATTATAAGTTCGATCATACAAATTAAAATTATTTATTGTCGTATTTTATTTGGAATGGAAAAAAAGAAAACGAAATATAAGAAAAAGAAAAAAATAATAAAGAAGAGAGAAAAAAGTAAAGAGAAACAGAAAAAACAAAAGTATATATTGCATATTATAAAATCTAGTGATCTCGATTAATCGAAAGAAAATCGGATTCGATCCTGTAATCGAATTCCAAGCTTTTTCGAATTTCTTCGAGGATCGATCGTTTATTGGTCACGACGACGTTACGGAATTTCAACCACGACCACTCATCTCACGAGTAAGGTGTCCCTGTTAGCTAGCTAGCATGTACTGTCAGTTACGCGTTATAATCGAAGGTCCTTCGAGTGGTTCGATGTCAAACGGTACGATCGGTTTTGACGCGTCCTCTTTCTCCCATTCCCATTCCAAGTTCTCTCTGTAACCATAGAATTTTACACGATATACGTATAAAAAAAAAATATATATATATATATATATATATATATATATATATAATTTGGAACTTATTCTCATTTTTGATCCTCAAAAAACTTATGAACGAGATAATTTTCTCAATTTTTTTTTTAAACAAATTGACTAATGGCACTCTGTATATGTTTATATGAATATCAATTTTTATATCTATTTTCTTTTTATCTTTTTTAATTTAGTATTTTCACGTTTTGATAATAAACGTAAAAATGCAAATAAATTATTTGTTTGCTGTATCACGATTTTTTTTTTTTTTTATAATATATATTTATTTTTTATATTTGTGTATATATATATATATATATATATATATATATATCTACGATTTTCCATTAGATTCTAGATTGTTACGAAAAAAATATGTGCACGCTTCTTATAACATCTATAATCGTCGTAAAAAAAAAAAGAGAAAAAAAAGAGGAAAGAAAAGAAGATTCACAGTTTTCCTGCTTATATCTAACTTTTCATATTCTAAATTTTTTATCAAGAAAATTGATTTGAAAGAAAAGGAAAAGGGAAAAGGACGGAAAAAAGATCGATTGTCGATAATTAGGCGAGTTTAATTCGTGGCACAATTAGATACGAATGAGGAAACAAGTTCCATAGGTTTCAATAATTATTTACACGTCTCAGTAATTATTTAGTTTTTCGTCTAACGTGTCGAAACTATTTTCCACGAAATTCATGGGTATAACGTCGGTATTATTTCGTCGAACGGAAAAGGTAGAAAGGAAAAAAGGTCGCTTCTTTCCTCCTTCGTGTGACACATGCACATATATACAGATAAATAAATATATATATATATATAATATTATTTGCGTCATCGTTACGCAAATCTTATTTTCAGCGCTAACTAAATTTTTTATTTATATACACGCGAAAGAGGAAGAACGATGATCGGCGATTTACATCGATCTCTTTGAAATCTTCCCGTATCTATTGTAAAATTCATAAAGTGAAGGAAAATAAAATATCCGTGCGTATCTTCTCTTTTAGAAAGGTTAGAAACATTTCATTTCTTCTCCTTTCTTTTTCTTTTTTCTTTTCCTTCCCTTTCTTTTTCTTTTACTTTTCTTTTCTTTTCTTTTTTTTTTTTTTTTTTTTTTTAAATACAGTACTCATTCGTTGAATTTCAAATCGCGATTGATGCAACAATTCTTTTTATTATTCAACTTTCTTAGACCCTTTCTCTCTCTCTCTCTCTCTTTCTCTCTTTCTCTCATAAACACAAAAACACATATGTACACGTATACATTTTATCTATCTATCTATCTATCTATATCTCTTCTTCCCTCTCTCACACTCTATATATCTATCTATTTATCTATTTATTTATTTATCTGTCTATCTCACTATCCATCTATCTACCTATCAATTTATTTATTTATTTATTTATTTATTTATTTATTTATTTATTTATCTATCTCTCTGTCTATCTTTTTATTTATTTACTTATCTTTCTATCTCTCTATCCATCTATCTATTTATTTATTTATCCCTCTCTCCCTCTCTCTCTTTCGCTTTCTCTCTCTCTTTCTCCGTCTCTATACCACTTTTTTTTTTTTTTTCTTTCTCGGGAGCAAGAAGGATTAGCCGCATTTTTCTTATAGGTACGATATACGTACAATCTCTTACCATTTCGAAGGATAATTCTCTCGAGCAGACGATTTTGGTTCGACGAGAAATTTAACGCTGGCAAACCGGTTGTAATGCCGACGAAACGTCATTCAAGAGGGATTCCCCGACTGAAACACGTCCTCCTCCTCTTCTTCTCTTCCTCCTTATCCTCCTTCTTTTCCTCTTATTCTTCTCCTTTCCCTCACTTAACCACCCTCTCCCTCTTCTTCTCTTTCTCTCTTTTTCTCACCGACGTTCTTTCTTCTTCTTACTCTGTCGCTAGAAAAACGCGACTGGATCGCAAGACAGGTACCGTCTCTCTCTTTCTCTCTTTTTTTCTTTTTCATCCAAACTTGTCGGACCTAAGTTCCATGTCCTGTGTGTGTGTACACACACATATATATATATATATATATATATATATATATATATATATTCGAGACAAGAGGAATGTCGTGATGCTAATCGACCTCAAAACGATACTTATATGCATATGATTATATATCAACCGAAAACTTAGCAACGAAGTAGACACACACACACACACACACACACACACACACAGAGAGAGAGAAGCACATGCACGTTTCCATATAATCGAGAAAGTAAAACCTTTCTCTTATACGTATATAGTACGCTTTGCGATATCTATCAGTAAAATTAATTCCATGTAATTTACATTTTATTATTCGGACGTATAGACGAAAATTCATTTAATATTTCAACCTAACCGTATATTTAGATCTTTCCTTTCTTTTCCTTTCTTTTCTTTTTCTTTCTTTTTTTTTCCTTTTTATTTCTTTTGGTTTTTTTTTATAGAGCATTTTAAATATAAAATGCATCCATATGATATTCTGAAAGTTGTGATTATCGGTTATTTATTATTTAAAATATCGATGAATTTCTTTCGATGAGCGGAATATATAACATTTGTTCTTCGTCTATTTCTCGTCTCTTCTTATCAATTGTTGAGAAATATTTTGAAAGAAAAAAAAAATTGGTCATATCAAAGAAGTATATCAATAATAATCATTTTCCAATTATTATGACTATTAAATCTCTGATAAATAAATTATTCAACAGTTTCTTATTTTAATTGATGGTCTAAAAATAGCATTTGGAATCTTATCAAATCGAAAATTATTTTTAAAAGTTTGAACATTTAATTTATTCTTTTTCACTTTCTTATCAGCCGATAAGGAATATAAACAAAAATATTCGTATAAAAGAAGAATATATTAACAATAAACATTTTCTATTTACTACGACTATAATATTTCGAATAAATAAATTATTCAAAATCTTTTTATTTTTAGTTGTCTAAAAAAAGTATTTGGAATCTTATTAAAATCGAAAATTTTTTTTGAAAAGTTTGAATATTTAATTTGTTTTTAGTCATCCTCTTATCAATCGATAAGAAATATATATATAAAAAAAAAAAAAAAAATATTCGTATAGAAGAAGAGTTTAACAATAATAACCATTTCCCGATTATTATGACTATGAAATTTCGAAGAAATACATTATTCAAAACCTTTTTATTTTAGTAGCCTGAAAAAAGAAAAGAAAAAAAAAAAGAAAATGAAAGAGAAGCATTCGAAATCTTGTTAGATCGTTGAAAGTTCTATTTAAAAGTTTAGATGTTTAATTTGTTTTCTTTTCTCGATCGTTTTCTTATCGGCCGATAAGAAATATAGAAAAAAAAAAACAAAAAAAAAAAAACAAAAAATAAAACAAGAAACATTCTTCGTGTGAAAAGAGCGTATATTAATAGTAACCACTTTGCGCAATTATTATGACTATTGAATCTGTAATAAATAAATTATTCAAAATCTTCTTGTTTTAAGAGAGAAAAAGAAAAGGAAGAAAAGATGGACGCGAGATTGGGGGTTAAATGAAATTATTTATCCGGAAAAAACGTATCACGTAAAAAGAATCGTTTTATCTTTCGTAAAAAGATCGTTCGCAAAATCTTCTCGTCCTCCTTGTTCGGTTACACAATAATTCGATTCTTTAGTATAGTATATCAGAAAGAAATAGGTTTTATTTTCGGTACAAAGGCCGAAACGGTGTTTGTATGCGCGCCCGGAAGAAGAGCGCAACAATGCCGGAGGCAACAACCAATAAGAAGTACTTACATACTACATCGAAAGAACGACCAATTGCCCTTTGCTGTTTCTCTCATCCTCCAACCTTCTTCTCTTACATCTTCTACGTCTTCTTATTCCTCTTCTCGTCGTATTGTGTCTCGACAAACAAACTAAACACCGTGTCTTCTTATATCGACCACCAGTTAAACTACTCCTACTAACTTCTACGTACATAAGAAAAAATGTATATATATATGTGTGTGTGTATGTGTATATATATATTATGATACATATACGTATAACTATTCTTTAGATATGATTGTATTGGATTGGTCAATAATGTCGAATTTTTTATTAATACGAAAATATTAATTTTTAATGCCAAAGGTCTTTTTTTTCTTTAATAAATGAATCATTCTTTTCCGAAACCTTTTGGATGTTTATATGTTTTTTCTCTATCTCTTTTTTTTTTTTCTTCTTTTCTTCTCTTTCCTTTTTATTTCTTATTTCGGAATGTTATGAAACTACAAGCGTAAAAACTTGACTTACGATTCGAAGAAAAAAAAAAAGATCGAAAAAAAGTAATTAGTCTCGAAAAACTTCGAAAAAAGAGTAATTCGATTTTTTTTCTTTTTTTTTTTTTTTTATCATCTAGGGACTTTTAGCCCAGTCTGTATTAATAATTTCGATATTATCTTTTATTGACCTACTCAATAGATATTTATATTTGTATGAATTATTGAAGCATCGTTTACGATGTTAAATTGATCTATGCGTCTGTGTTTTCGCATATTTTTCGGAAAAAAAAGATATATATATATATATGTGTGTGTGTGTGTGCGTATACGTACATAAAATTTTGATATGGTAGTAAATAATGCAGCGAGAGATGAAAAGTTTCTACAGTCATTGAATCATAACTTCGGATTTAATGATATTCATTTCTTTTGCTTTTTTATTTTCTTTTTTTATTTATTAAAAGCAAATTTATTATTCAAATATGACCTAGACATATTAAATCATGATCACTATTACATTGACACGTTCGTTTGTATATGTATGTATATTTCGATATAGTATAGAAATTATGCATTCCGATACCTATCTAAAATAATAAAATTCAAAATATTTAGAATGATACGAATATATAATTGGAATTTTTTAATGAATACAAATTATTCAGAATAATTTGACCAATCAGACTTCTATTAAATCTGTGTTCGTAAATCAAATTACCGAACAATATATTTTTATTAGAAATTTAAGCAAATTCAAAAATTCGCTGAAAATTTTCTCTCTCTCTCTCTCTCTCTCTCTCTCTCTCTCTCTCTCTCTCTCTCTCTCTCTTTCTCTTTCTCAATTAAACAAGATAAAAATATTACGCGTTTATTTACAATTAATTTAAATTATATATTTATATTAATCAATCGTTATGTTCGCTTACATATATTAATACGTATAGATCGATATATCTTTTATTATCGTTTGATATAAAAAAAGAAAATTAAAAATCTACGTGAACGAGCGCGAGAAAAAATTCTAACTTGGAATGTATTCAAACGGAAATAAAAGATTAGACATATTAAGTCTCTCTCTCTCTCTCTCTCTCTCTCTCTTTTTCTGTGTACACGTGTGTACATGTGTGTGTATCGATGATTAATACAGATATAGCGATTAAGTGCGAGTTGGTAATATTCCGATAAACGACGGAAGTGTCTTTTACTGCTTTAAAAAAATTTTCCTTCGCAAACCGGCTCATTATTATTTTTATTATTACTATTTTTCTTTCCCTCTTTTCCTCTCCATTAAATCTGATCGAAGAAAGATAAAATCGAATGAAATAAAAAGAGAAAGAGAAAGAGAAAGAGAAAGAGAGATTGAGAAAAAGAGAAAGAAAGAAAGAAAGAAGCAGCGAAGCGGAGAGAAAGTTGACTGGTAGAAAAGAGAGGGTTGGAGGGGTAAGAGAGGGAAGACGTTCGAGAACGGAGAATGGCCATCGAAAACCGACCTTCACCGCGAAATCGGTATACCTATTTATCTTCGTGAACGAACATGCTAACGAACGACATACACGAAATTCGTTTTATTTTATTTTATTTTATTTTATTTTATTTTATTTTATTTTATTTTATTTTATTATGTTTTATTTTACTTTACTTTATTTTATTTTACTTTACTTTATTTTATTTTATTTTATTTTATTTTATTTTATTTTATTTTATTTTATTTTATTTTATTTTATTTTATTTTATTTTATTTGGGGAATAGACGACCAATTGAAAAATTTATTGACAAAAAAAAAACAACATCATTCTCAATAATGAACAATATGAATGTTCTTTTCTTTTTCTTTTTTTTTTGGTTTATTTTTTGTTGTTCCTTTTTTTACTTTTATTTTTTATCATTTCCGATCCAAAGGGTCTTTCAGATAGCCGATCCTATTTAATCTATATATTTTTTTAACGAAAGCTTATTTCTAGTTTTTCTTTTTTATCTTTTTAAATATATTCAAAAGAAAAGAATATTGACTCGACGATGAGAATGTTCCTACGGCAATTTAAAAAGTATTAAAGTATCTACCAAGATATATTCTATTATATTTTGAACTACTTGATTCTTCGAATGCTCTAGATTTCAAAGTTAAGATACAAGAAAGAATTTGATTGAATTGATTGAATAATACGATCGATAAAAATTATAATATCTTTCTCTTTTTTCAAACACAAATAAAAATGAAAGAAAAAAATTGTTATTCGATAGGAATGGATTTTTTATTTATTTATTTTTCTTTTTTCTTTTTATTTATTTATTTATTTTTTTTCTCTTTTTTTTTTATTATTTTCTAATGTAACGCGATCGATATATTGAATAAATGTTTGTAATTACCTACTCTAATTATTCGCGAATATTATTATATTCATAAAAAAGATATATGCATACATATAATATCATATAATATCTTTATTAATTTTATTAATTAATATACATACATATATACATACATATATATATACACACACATTATTATTATTACATAATAAAAAATGACAAAAATACATACGTATATAAACTTATTGAAATAACATAAAAAAAAGAGTATGATTTTTCATCGAGTTTATCCCCTTAAGATTATGCGATCAAATTCGCTAGCTAGCAACCTTATCCGAAGGTTATACTCGTGAACTGGCTTACAAGCGATAAGATCACGATTATACGGCTCACGTCGCTTCGTATCGACAAAATTCTCATTCGAATTGCTTAAATATCCAATGGAATTGGAATTTTCCTTTTTTTTCTTTTCTTTTACCTTTTCGAAAGTAACTCGATCGATATACCCGCAAAATAGATCTGTTTACTTATATTCACAAATATTATTAATATTCATAAAAAATCTATTATATTGAACCGGGTCAATAATCGATCAGATAATTTTTTAAAATAATTAATCAATTCCTTTTTCGACGAATGCATCTTTTAGACTAATCTTCCTTTTTTTTTTTTTTTCTTTTTTTTACATCAAATAAAACTATAAGCTTAGAAAGTTTTGAAAAAGATTTATTGATATTTAAGATCATCTAGGAACGTTTGATCTCGTCTTGCATAAGATGAAACATTTTGAAAAAAAGATTTACGCAAAGAAGAAAAATTTGAAATAAAAAAATATGTATATATATGTATGTATGTATTATATATGATAATATGAAAAAGGGATGAGCGTATTTAACTCCTGTCTTTTTACCGGATCCTCGTAGGAAGCATAAAGATTTCTCTTGGAGATCTTATTTACATTATATACATATTGCATATACAGTAGAAAAAGAGAGAGGGAGAGAGAGAGAAAGAGAGAGATTCAAAGATAAAGTTCATTAGTTTGGTGTCGTCGATTTAATCGTGTAAGTTAGGTACGCGTGTCCGATGATCTTATTAATCGCGAAATACATCCATATATAAACATATAAGAGAGATCGTTAGAATTCCATAAAAGATTAAAAAGGATCAACGTCGACAAGACGGAGAAGTAGATGAAGAAGAAGAAGGAAAAAAAACGAATAAAAAAGAAAAGGGTATTCTATATCGGTTTATTATACTTCGGTCAGTTAATGATTTCCTTCGATTAAACGAGAATTTAATGATCAAGAACTATAGTTTTAATATAAAGTGTTACCATTTAAATGACGTTGATAAACTTTCCCTCGTGAATCGCTATAATTTGAAAAAAAAGATATAAGATATTCTAGGACAAGCAATCCTTCGAGAAAAAAAAATATATGTGTATATATATATATATATATATATATATATATATATGTGTGTGTGTGTGTACATATATAAAATATTGAATACACCAGATTTAATTCGAAACGCTATAATAACGTGCACACATTATTTTTTCTATTTAATCAGAACGCCGCGATATGTACAATCTAAAAAAAACATTACGAGTAAGTAACTAAATATATACGAGAGTTCACGCGCGATAGCGTCAAGAGATAAGTCAATTGCACTGGCGATGTGTTCGCGATCGGGACTTAACGAAAATCCATATAATACTATATGTATGTATCTATAATTAATATATATGTCATATACATATATATATATATATATATATATATATAATATTATTAAGACAAATTTTATATAAGACGGTGACATGATTTTTTTTCTTTTTCCTTTGTTTCTCCGTGTTTTTTATCTTTGCTCCTTTTTTTCTCCAATTTATATTCGATAACATTATTAAATATAATTCGTGAGAAATATATTAATTTGCGATTCGGTGGTTCGGTGAATTAACTAGGATTGGCAAGTTCTCTATGGTCTCATAGATTCGTCGTACTGCGTAACACCAGCCGTACAATTTGCAACGTCGAAACCGGATATATATCAGTTCATGCGTGACCAAGAACGTGGCCAATTCGTTTCTAAAACGAAGAATATTGTCGTTAAACGTTATTGTTTTTACATTATTTTCCACATTTGTGTTTGAGATTAAGAAGCTTACAGTCGTTTCTCTTTACGCGAACGACGAACGATATCAAATAAATAACGGTGGTCGAATATTTATCAAAGCCGATATAACAAATGATGTACAACTGTGTATGTATGTATAAAAATTGGATGGTTATCAGGCATACCTTTCACGATAGAAAAGTATTAGAGGAAAAAAGGATTTTGTTAGCAAGAGCAACGCGTACGGGATTCGCGTACGGCCGGTCAATCGAAAGTAGAGCATGCCTTTGATGAAAACTTTTGTCTCCCTCTCGCGTTAATAAACTACCTACGGCGTTATTATCGCGTTATTTGTGGAAAGAAAAAAAAAATCCCTTTTTGTACGGATTTATCGGTAACCATTTTCGCGTATCCAATCAAGTACGTAGAACAATTACGGGGAGAATTTCATTCGATTTCGTTCGATTACGATGAAACGTAATGCGACTGTATTCTTACGCGTACACGTGTACGTAAGCATGAACGATCGTTCGTATTGCCTGATTGCAGATACTGGCGCGCCCTACGTATTGTACAAGGACAACATGGAGAGACCCCAAGGGCAATGGGGCCCGGGGCCGGGATCTCTCCAGGACGGGGGACTGTATCCTCAACAACAACAACAACAACAGCAGCAGCAGCAACAACAGCAGCAGCAGCAACAACAACAACAGCAGCAGCAGCAGCAACAGCAGCAGCAGCAAGGTTCCTCCTCGTCCGGTAGTCCACAGCAGGCCTGTGGTCCTCCCGTCGAAGGAGAAAACGGTCCTCCGCCCTCGTTGGCCTCCCCCGTGCCCTCCCCTTATCCCTCGGCACCTCCCGAGCCTCAAGCCTTAACCCCGGCCGAGGACGATATACAATCTAATCAAACCACCTCTCAGCAACAACAACAACAACAACAACAACAGCAGCAGCAGCAACAACAAACCCAACAACAACAACAACAGGTTCAACAACAGCAAGTCCAACAGCAACAACAGCAGCAGCAACAACAACAGCAGCAGCAACAATCGCAACAGGACCATTCGCCGCAGCAGCAATTGACGCCACACGAGGTGGATCGAAGCGATTGCTTTCCAGGTGCCGGGGAACTCCAACAATATCCACAGCATTATTTCAAAGAGGCCAGGCCTCATCCGTCACCGTCCGTACCGCCGCACATGCTGACGCCAGGCGGTTTCTCGGCGTTACACTATTTGAAGCAACCCGGGGTGATGCTAACGTCCCTTGGTCAAGGAGACGGCGGACCCGGTGGCCTCGAGGCTCACCAGTACGCGAGCCCAGGTGCGCCAAACATGGCGACCGGTCTACCCGATATCGTACAGCAAAGTGGGAAAACGTCGAAAGGCGCTAACAGCGACCTACGCCTCTTCAAATGCCTCACCTGCGGCAAAGACTTTAAGCAAAAGTCGACTCTGCTACAGCACGAGCGGATCCATACGGACAGTCGGCCGTACGGGTGTCCAGAATGCGGGAAGCGGTTCAGGCAGCAATCGCATCTGACGCAGCACCTGCGCATACACGCGAACGAGAAGCCCTATGCTTGCGTATACTGCGAGCGTACGTTCCGACAGCGTGCCATCCTCAACCAGCATCTGCGCATCCACTCGGGTGAGAAGCCATACCAATGTCCGGAGTGCGGAAAACACTTCCGTCAGAAGGCGATCCTGAATCAGCACGTCCGCACACACCAAGGCGAGCATTTCTCTCTGCCTCCCAGACTCCCAAACGGGGGTGTCCATCCACGGTCGCAACCACCCACGGTCGCAACCCATCCACCTTTGCTATACCATCATAACGTGTATCACGATCGTTTCTAACGACGGGACGACTAACGACCCTGCATCTCTTGCTCTTTCTTTCTCTCTCTCTCTCTCTCTCTCTCTCACTCTCACTCTCACTCTCTCTCACCCTCTCTCTCTCTCTCTCTCTCATTTGTTCGCTCTCTTTCTCGTTTATTTCTTTCTTTCTTTCTTTCGTTCGTCGAGCGCATCCAAGAGCGAGCCGCGAAACGGAGAAGAGAAAGAAAGCTCTCTTTTTGCTAAATCCTTGCGGATTCCTCCGGCTGCTAAACTACCACCTTACCTCACCTTACCTTACCCTACCTTACCCTGCCCTACCCTACCCTACCCTACCCTACCCTACCCTACCCTACCCTACCCTACCTTACCTTACCTGTCCGACCACCGAGTCACCCGCTCACCTACCTGTCCGTATCCCTCTCCCGCTCTCTAACATAAGCCTCTTGTCTTCTCGTACGAACGCGAATTATTATCGGATCTCTGGTTCGACGCGTTACGCTTATGGAGAATAACGTTCCTAGGGTTCTAAGCTAATGGGAGAGATGAGCGAATCCAAATGACGAAGGTAACGTTCTCGTTTCAGACGTGAGCCCGCATCTCATCTTCAAGAACGGGATGACGCCGACGCTTTGGCCGCAAGACGTACCGTTTCCACCGGAGGAAGGCAAGGAGGAGGTAGCCTCGACCTTCGGCGACACGGACACGCAGTCGGGTGCGTTTAGTCCCGCGCCAGACGCGAATTCCATCCAGTATCCGGCATACTTCAAAGACCCGAAAGGCGGTAATCACGCGGTGTTCGGTGCCGGTGGTTCGAGCAGTTTCGGCGCGCTACAATATATAAAACAGCAAGGGGGTAGCAAGAGCTGCCTACCGGACGTGATACAGCACGGTCGTTCCGCGGGAATGCCTCTTTACGTTCGTTGTCCGATCTGTCAGAAGGAGTTTAAGCAAAAGTCGACTCTCCTACAGCACGGTTGCATACACATCGAGTCGAGACCTTATCCCTGTCCGGAATGTGGCAAGAGGTTCAGGCAACAGTCCCACCTCACTCAGCACTTGCGCATTCACACGAACGAAAAGCCGTACGGTTGCGTTTACTGCGGCCGTAATTTCCGACAGCGTACTATCCTTAATCAGCATCTGCGCATTCACACAGGCGAGAAACCGTACAAGTGTCAACAGTGCGGCAAGGACTTTCGTCAAAAGGCGATATTGGATCAGCATACGCGTACACATCAAGGCGACCGGCCGTTTTGCTGTCCAATGCCAAACTGTAGGCGACGATTCGCGACCGAGCCAGAGGTTAAGAAGCACATCGACAACCATATGAATCCGCACGCGGCCAAGGTGCGTAGGAACTCGAGCAGCGACGCGAAAGCACCCGGTACGCCTACCGGTTTAGGACCCGTGCCGGTACCGCGCGGCCTTACACCTACCGTTGTTAAGCCCGAGCTATACTTTCCTCAGTGTTACGCGCCCGCGTTCAATCATCAGCCGCCGGTATCGACTGCACAGTTCCCCGGTCAGACGAACGGGGTATCCGTGGCTGGCGAGTTCAAACCACCTAGCGGACTGCCGCCCCAGTGACTAACCGTCCATCCTGCCGCCTACTAGCAAGCAGGAATACCGCTGACGTTTCAGCGATCCTTTGCTCATCGCTTCGAGGCCGGGCCAACCGCCGCCGTTGCCGCCGTCGCCGCCGTCGTCGCCACCGCCTCCACCACCATTGCCACCACCTCAAACGTCACCACCTCCAACGACAGATGCGGACAGCAGCAGCTGATTCAGTAACGCATTCTCTACGATCTCTACGATCTTTTACGATCCTCTTCCTCGACTTGTTCGGCAAACCTACCTTACCCGCCTACCGACCTACCTACAATACTTACTTACTTACTTACTACCTATCTGTCACTTATCGCCTTTCCTTTCGAAACCGACGACGCTCGGTCAAACGGAAGAAAGATTATCAGCGATAACATACTCTCGTCTCTTCCTCCGTACGTATTTTTTATATCGTTCGATCGACGGCTCTCGCCTTTCTTTCCTTCCTATGGCGCTCATACTGTCCGATCGTTTTAAACTCGTGGGATAAACGGCTCGAGTACATGTTCGATTATCGATTCCTCAACGTCGATATTTTACTTGTCTATATTTCAAGGAGAAATATAGAAAGAGAAACAGCCAGAGAGAGAAAGAACAAGAGAGAGAGAGAGAGAGAGGAACAGAAATTGGCGGGCATTTCTGCAAAAGCAAGAAAGGATTACACGACCACGAGACTAGTACATACCTACGTCTCTTGTACATATGTATGTAAAAGCCGTTTTTCTTTAAAGGAAGAAAGGAGAGAGGAGGAGACAGAGAAAGGGAGAGAGAGAGAGAGACAGAGAGAGAGACAGAGAGAGAGAGAGAGAGAGAGAGAGCAAAATCACGCAACCAGAAAAAATATGCGTATTCGGTAACGCGAACTTAGCATGATTGCGATACAGTGCAAAAAACGAGAATTCAAGAGGACCTGTTAGGAGAAAGAAAGATAGAGAGATAGAGAGAGAGAGAGAGAGAGAGAGAGAGAGAGAGAGAGAACAAAAAAAAATTATACATATAAAAAAAAAAGTGTATAAGAGGACAAGGGGATTGGAAGACGAGCGGAAGCGAAGGGAGTAAGATTAGGTAGGATTTAAGAGGACTACGTATCCCCACCTCCATTCCTCGATCCCAACCCAACCCAACCCAACCCAACTCAACCCAATCTACTCTGTTCCCCACTCCTCAATACACACGATTGTCCACAATCAAGTACATACATACATACATGCATGGATATACACGTACATACACAGACACACATATTGAAGCGTGCGGAGCCATAGCTTTCGGTACGACCGATTTAACGATGACGATTTTTTGTTTGTCTCGAGGGGAGGTACAACTCTTGTATACTATAGTAATATTTGAATGTATATTTATACGGCAGGTTATTATTCTAACTACTTATATATATATATATATATATATATATATATATATATATATGTATATATATATGTTTATATACACACACATATATATAAATATATATATATATGTGTATATATATCACAATATTTTGAATCAGTTTAAAAATCAGATTGGTGCTGATAAATAAGTAAGCAAAACGAAAGAGGAGGGAACGTGGAAGAAGGCTGAGACATCGTAGAAGTAGCGCAAAATAGGGGATAGTCGATAGAAGTAGATCGTCGAAATATATATATATATATATATATATATATATATATATATGTATGTATGTATGTATATATATGTATGTATATATATTATAAACACTTCTACATATTTACGTGCATACTGTGCATATGCAAGTATATACACAACACACAATACACATAGACAAACAGATAACGCGTAAACATGAAAAGACTAAATTAAAAAAAAAGGTGTCCCATAAAAGTCCACACATCATCGGGGATGTTTAGAAAAAAAAAAAAAAAATATACGAATCCACCACCACTTCTACCACCACCACCACCACCACCACTACCACTACCACCACCACCACCACCACCACCACCGGTATAACATTTCATGGCAATACTTAAAATGAAAATTTCAACGTACTAGAGAATAGTCTTTTAAATTTCTAATTAAGACGTGTGATCTCTCTAATTAGTGTACTATATATATATATATATAACA
Source organism: Vespula pensylvanica (assembly GCF_014466175.1). Lineage (NCBI taxonomy): Eukaryota > Metazoa > Arthropoda > Insecta > Hymenoptera > Vespidae > Vespula > Vespula pensylvanica. The sequence continues at coordinate 7,178,033 of NC_057693.1, forward strand.
TATACATATATATATAATATCTATATATATATATAATAATAATAATAATGATATATCTATATCTAGATAACTCGAGATGCATAAGTATAATTACGATTACGTATATTAGGCGTTCGACAGTTAGTCTTTTATCATTTAGACACAGAGATCTGAAGATGATAATTGTGCGGCCATATTCTCTGTGGCCTGTTCGTAGTGCCTCGGAATTGCTGCTCGCGGCAGTGATTTGACCGTATTTTAGGATGGTGTATTATAATTATATTATGAACTATAATTATATCGATACTCTCTGATACAGTACTAAAAACAAACAAATAAACAAACAAACAAACAAACAAACAAACAAACAAGCAAGCAAAACAAGCAAACAAACAAAATTAATAAGAAAAGAGAAGGAAAAAAATATCGTGAGACGTCACGTTAATAAACGACTCATTAAATTATTAGAATCTACCTATGTATGAGTATATCGCGCGTAAATGTGCAAGAGCACCGAAACCGCAATACATTAAATGCACACATACACACTAATACACACATACAGATACACGTCAGGTGTACACTTACACGTTAAAAGGGAGGTGTAGAGAGCAAGAGAGAGAGAGAGAGAGAGAGAGAGAGAGAGAGAGAGAGAGAGAGAGAGAGGTAGAGATAGAGATAGAGATAGAGATTAAAATTGAGAGAGAGAAAGAGAAAGAGAGAGAGAGAGATTAAGGAAGGGGGAAAAACGATTTAATCGTAATAATTATTTAATCATTGTTCTTTATCCCTGTGCTTTTCTTTCTCGCGTTTAACATGAAAATATGTATGTATGTATGTATACGTAAAGAGGAATAGAAGAAAATATTCGAAGGATCCCAGTGCGCATTTGAATGCTGTTACGAGTATTTGAAGAACGTTTGCTGTCATCGTTGTTATTACTTGCTTCTCGCTTTCTTCTTCTCTTCTTCTTCTATTTTCTGAAATTCTTCTCTGTTTTTTTTTTCTTTCAATAATTTCTTCTCCATTCACCCCCTCTTGCAAAAATCATCATATTCATAATGTGGTGCAAGGTGGATGTCCCCATGTAAGGATAATTATTTCGATTGCTATTCGAGATATTACTCTCGAGATATATCGATTGCCAATTTCCGTATGTCCTTTTCGCAGGTCTTCGTATATAATGTAATATGCTAACTATATGTGTGTGTGTATATATATATATATGCATACGTATATACGTACATACATAGATTCATTCATTCGTTCATTCATTCAGTCGCATTTATACACACCTCGAATCATTCGGAACGTTCTCTCGTAAACTTTCGATCAGCTGTAGTGAATTATATTGTGAGACCATGCCTTTATTATTTTTTATTATTCTTTTTTTTTTATTGTTATTATTATTCTCAATTTCTTATTTCCATTTCTTTTTTCTTTTCTTCTCATTTTTCACCGACATTTCCTCGATACATCGTAAAACGAATTCGGCTTATGCAGTATCTCGACTTTTTTTTATATCGTCAGGAAGAAAAGCAACATTTTTATTTTTTATTATCAACGAATTTCTTTTTACTTCTTTTTTTCTTTTCCTTTTTATTATATTATTATTTTTCTATCAACGTATATATTAGCTTATTTGTTCGATCTTTTTGTCGTACGCAAAGACGAGAAAAATTCGATCGGAATCCGTCTTTACGCATATTGCACATTTTTTGTTTTGTTCTGTTTTATTCTATTTTTACTTTTATCGATCGTATATATCTATATACATTCCAAGAATATTTTAAACATTTTTTAATATCCCTAATCGGACGAGTATTTTGACGAATACATCATATTACTGAGGACACTCATATAACTTTATTAGATATTTCAAATTTCATTTCGATTGATCGATACATTTATTCCAACACTTGCATTTATCACACATATATTTATACATATACGTGTACATATATACAGTGGTGAATCGTATAATTCCGACTACTCAGATATTGTGTTCGTCCTTGTAACTTTCTTGGACCATCTTCGGAAATATTTTTCTTATCCTCAATGAATATATTCAAGTTCTTTTTTTTATTTTATTTTATTTTTTCTTTTTTTTTACGAAACAGATTCTAATAATATTTTCCGTATTATTAACCACTGAGTATACCAAAAAAAAGAAGTAAAAAATATGTAAAAGAAATTCTAGGTATATTAAATCAAAAAAACGTGATCACTATTACGATTCATCCTAACATACATATATAAATATATACGTATATATATGTACGTATATAAGTGTGTATGTATGTATGTATGTATATATATATATATATTGTATTTGCATTTAAAAAAAAAAAAAAAGTAAAAAGGAAAAAAAAAAGATAAAAGTAGAAATATAATCCAACAATTTTCAAATGAAAACGACGTTAAGATCGAGTTTTCTTATACGTAACATTTTCTGGAAGCTCGATTTGAAAGTATACGATATTAATACTCGATACGTATTCTCGATCGAACGTATTCGCATCGTTCGACGTGATTCGTATCATTCTCAGATTTTGCATAATAGGCCCATTTATAATTCCCATTTTTTAATGGCAAGGTGTATTATCAGAAGAAGGAAGAAAGAAGAAAAAAGAAAAGGAAAGGAAAGAAAAGGAAAAAGAAAACAACAAAAACAATAACATCTCCCTCGCTTGAAGAATATAAAGCATTTTATTTGAGAATCACAATCTTCATATTCTTTTTTCTTTTTCTTTTTTTTTTTTTTTTATTATTTAAATTCCGCAAGAGGATCCGAGGCTTTCTTAACATTCGTGATTTCGATCCCTTTCGACTCTCGAATGGGATGGGTTGAAGGATTGATAGATAGAAAGGGAAAGAGAGAGGCAAATAGAGAGAAAGAAAGAGATAGAGAGAGATATATATAGAGAGAGAAAGAGAGAAAAGAGAGAGAGAGAGAGAGAGAGAGAGAGAAAAGAAAGAGAATAAAAAATATTAGCAGGAAGAAGAGGAGAGGGTAAGGATGAGAGAATCATGCTCATTTTGTGTGTGCGGTCTGCCGAGAATATTCAAAACGTAAGAAGAAAGAAATAAATAAAGAAAGGATTATTAATAAAAATAATAATATTAATATTAATAATATTAATAATAATAGTAGTAATAATGGTAATAATAATAATAATAATAATAATAATAATAGTAATTATTATATTAATAATGATAATAATATAATGGAAAGAGAAAGTTTTGTTCCTATATATATGTGTGTATGTGTATCTGTGCATATATATATATATATATAGGAACAAATAAGAGAGAGAGAGAGAGAAATGCTCGATTATGTCGCGATTGAAAATGAAAATAAAGAAAAATGAAATGGCCGAATAGTTAAAAAATCGTCAATGAAACATACAATAATAATAATAACAATAAAAACGATATCGACGACGAGAATGACAATGACAATGACAATAACACCGACGATAATTTAAACGTTTCGAGTAGAAATTCTCATCGTACCTTGTCGTCATCGTCGTTGTCGTCGTGGTCGTCGTAGATCTCGAAACGACGAAAAGACGAAAAAAGAGGGATGGATGTTTGTATCGTGCCGTAGGGGAAATGAGAAAAGGGGAAAGGGGAAGAGATAATCAACGACGACGAATATTATGACCTGTGGTTTTTTCTCCCTTTTGGTTTCTTTTATTTATTTTTCTTTTTTCTTTTTCATTTTTTTTTATCTTCCTTCCTCTCTACTTTTCTTCCTCTTCTTCTACTTCTTTTTATTATTATTATTATTATTATTATTATTATTATTATTATTATTATTATTATTATTATTATTAGAACTACTACTACTACTATTACTAGTATAACTACTATTACTTTTTTATTATTATTATTATTATTATTATCATCATCATTATTATTATTATTATTATTATTATTATTACTACTACTACTATTATTACTATTTGTTTTTCTTTTCTTCTTTTTCTTTGTAAACAAAGTGTAGATAATACGGATATCCCTTGTTTTCTATTGTTTACAATTTACGCTGTACTAGGCATATAGGTATATATATGTCCATATATATATATATATATTAAAATATTATTGTCATTATTAGAATTATATTATTATTATTATTATTATGATTTGTACTATCAATTATTGTTTATTATCATCGATCATTGCTACGATTATTATTATTATTATCATATATTATATATTATTACTAATTATTATTATTATGATTACATATGTATATATATATATGTGTATGTATATATATATATATATATATATATATATATCATTAAGTTTCCGAAAATGATTTTGTATACGGTGCAGTGGTTAGTTTCATTTATAGAATTTTTTTCTTTTATCACGCCTTATAATATTGTAATCACATCTTCGTTCAAGTCCGTCGGCTGTACGAAAAGAAAGAGAATGAGAGAGAGAGAGAAAAAGAAAGAAAAACTGGGTGAGAGAGAGAGAGAGAGAGAGAGAGAGAGAAAGGAATGCTTCTCCCCCGCCAGCCCACATTCTTTTTTTATATCTGATGTTATAGAATGTTACATCTTTTATCCTCTTTTTTCTTTTTTTTTATACGTTATTATCTCGAATAGTCGATTACTAGCGCTTATACTTATTATTATTAATATTATTATTATTATTATTATTATTATTATTATTATTATTATTATACTCTATATATCTCGCAGTCACAAAATTCAAAGTGTGATATATACATGTATATAATATATGTATGTACATGCATGGATAGACTCGATGGAAAACCCAAAAGATTGGATGACGAAAATGCGATATTGAATCGATACACAGCTTTTCTTTTTCTTTATTTTTCTTTTTTTCAAAAGAAAAAAAAAGAAAGAAAAGAAAAATGAAAGTTTGAAAGAAGAAAAGGAGAAACGTAATTATCGTGTACACACACACACACACACTCACACACACATACACACAAATACATCCACAGACACTTAAGTACGTTCGTACAGAATATACATATTATACATAATATATATAATATACATAATATACATAAGTCTTGCTCGACCATAAGTTTCTGAAAAAAAAAAGAAAGAAAAAAAAGAAAAAGAAAGAAAGAAAAATATTGAGCAAGAAAATGAATAAGCCTGTGGTTTTGCATATCTGGCTCGAAAAAGAGGAGAATGTTTCTTTTCTTTTATTTTTTTTTTTTTCCTTTTTTGCTTTTCTTCTTTTATCTTCTTTCTTTTTTTTCTTCCTCTTTTTGTAATTTTCATTTTTATCTTTTAAGTTCCGCAAATAATATACGTACGTATAGCGAAAGGAGAGCTTGTAAAGAACTCTAAGAAGTTTGTCACGGACTACTCACTACTATCGAAGGAAACTGGTTCGATCGGTCGGGTCGATCGATCGATCGATCGTTCTTTCGTTCGTTCGATCGTTCGCTCTCTGGATCGTTTGCTCGCTCGGTTGGACAACGTCAGAATCTTGAGCGGTGCCATTTTGATCGACTAACTCGTTCCACCCTAATCGTTTTAACCATAGAAACACACCGATTTTATACATAGTTACATATACATATACATATATATACATATATATACATACATA
>NC_057693.1:7186127-7196127 GCF_014466175.1 Vespula pensylvanica
CCGGCGATGCATATATATCATTATTTACAAGTTTACAAGCGAAAGCAGCGAAACACCGAGTCCAGACTCTCTCGACATCGGATTTTAATCTCTATTCCTTTTTTCCTCCGTGCGAGAGAAAGAAGAAGATGAAGAAGTGGAAGAAGAAAAAGAAGAAAAGAAAAAAAAACACAAAAGAACGGAAAAGAAAAGAAAAGAAAAGAAAAGAAAAGAAAAGAAAAGAAAAGAAAAGAAATGGAAAGAAAAGGAAAGAAAAATTCTCTATCCCGAGCTTTAGAAATGAAAGAATAAAAACAAAACAAAACGAAACAAAAAATGTAAAAAAAAAAAATATATATCACTCGCTACAGCTCGTTTGAATGAATTAATTAATTGTATAATTAATTAGTTAATTATCCAACTAATTAATTATTATTATTATTATTATTATTATTATTATTTCTATTTTTATTTTTATTACATATATATATTTTTTTTTTCTTAATCAATGTGATCTCGTCGGCCGAGACTCGGCAACGGTTTTCGCTGCTATCCGATTAGATGCAAAGTTGTGGCGGAACCAGGTTCCTAATAGTAATATTTTAGGGAGTGGGAAAGAGAGAGAGAGAGAGAGAGAGAGAGAGAGAGAGAGAGAGAGAGAGCGCGAAGAAAAAAAATTCAATTCGTCTCATACATATTTTGTGACTGACGAGTGTCTCGGCGAAAGGTACGGGCCCAGATTCTAGGGTTGAACAAGCAGCACCCAAAGATGTCGACCAGGATTTTTATACTTATCGTTATATGTTTCTTTCGCCGTTTTCCCCTAACTACCACCCCCCAAATACCAACAGACTCTCTTCCACCGGTTCTTCCGTGTCCCTTTATTTTCTCTTCTCCTGATTCACCCCTCTCACCCTCCACTCTTCCGCTTTTTCGAGTCTACTCGATTACCGTATACGATCGTTTACTTCTTTTCTTCTTTTCTTTCTTTCTCCTCATCCTCCTCCCCTTCCCAACCCAACCCACTTCATCCCACTCTCATCCCTCTCCCACCTCTTCTTCTCTTCCCCTTTTTTTTTGTTTCCTGCTACTTCTATTTTTCTTTTTTAATAATATATTATATAGACGTGTATATTATATTAATCAGCACGCGTTGACGTTCACCAAGAAATGGGCCCGTTTCCCTGTTCTCGAGCGTGTTCTGTTTTTCATTTTCACTTTTTTATACAATAAAACTTACAATAAAACCAGAGGCTGACGTCTTCACCTAGGCAGCAAACAGGACCTATATTTTCCCGTCCCCATTACCTCCTTTTATTCTTTTCTTTAGTTATTCTTCATTTTTCTTCGACCATCACGGATACGTTTCTTCCACCGAGAGAGAAGTTCCGCCGAAGATTAAAAAACACGAGACACGACAATACTAAGTCGTGTACTTTACAAAAGATCTATAGAAAAAAATATACCTTTTTGTTCTTCTCTTCTTTATTTTCTTTTTTTTTCTAAGTTTTGCTTTTTATTTTCTTTTCTTTTTCCTTTTTTTTTTTTTTGCACGATATAATCTAATGAAAAAATTAAAAAAAACCGATTTAATAATTCGCCTTGTTCTCGGTGGATAATCCGTATGTAATATATGATTTAAGATATTTTTTAATTTGTCGATTACTTCCTAAGCGCACACACACTCACGCATGCATCCACATACACACACACACACACACACACACACACTCGACTTTAGGAAGAAAGATTCGTATACTATACAAATTGAAAAACTATGTATAAAAGGAGCATATCGTAGAAAATTTTTATCTTATATCGAACTGCGAAATTCGTTTAACAAAATGGCGATCATACATTCCATCTTTTTAATTTAAAGTCAAGCCGCGAAATACCTCTATCACTACGACGGCTGAATACTTTATTAATTTTGAATCGATTTAATGCCTGTATCAAAACAGCGACTATACACTGTGCTTCTTAATTTAAAATCGAATCGAAAAAATTCGTCTATCAAGATGGCGACTGCTACATCGACGAATTCTTCTCTTTTTTCTTTTTTCTAAATCATTCTGTTCCGAACAAAAAGAAGCAATATTAATGTGCGTCATAAATTCAGCGAGAGCGACTATACTTACGCACTGCTTCGTAATTATAAATCATACCAGCGAATTCGTCTAACAAAATGGCGACCGAATCAACAAATTCTATTTCTCTTGATCATTCTAGCGCGTAGTGCAATATACAGGAATAGAAGAAAAAAAGTAGTAACGAAACTCTTCGTAAATTCGACGATGATGAAACCGTACACACACTACTTATCAATTTTAAATCGTATCGCAAAATTCGTCTATCAAAATGGCGATATCGACGAATCCTTTCTTTCTTTCTTTCTTTTTTTTTTTTTTTTTTATCATTCTGTTCCGAACAGCAAAAAATGATATTAAAATGCGTCGTAAATTCAGTTGGGTCGACGAGACATTCGTTGTCATCGAAAAGAAAACGATTCGGCGTTCGTTCGAGTCCGTAGTAAGACCGAAAGAGCCCGATGTTAAAAGAAAGAGAGATGCTAAAAGAGAGAGAGAGAGAGAGAGAGAGAGAGAGAGAGAGAGAGAGGCGATTTAGCCTTGATTCAGATTATTTGCGCGGCTCTTTGCACGCCACACATTTTACGAGTGTATAAGCCTGTCTGTATATGTATGTGCTTCGATCCCATACTCGGGCACGTAGAAAGAGGTAACAACACCGTACACATTAAAATCTTCACGAAGGTTCGCGATTCGTCGTACGGTCAATTTGCTTTCGTCCAGAGCGCGCGAGCGCGCCAGAATCAGTGGTTCTCCGTCTTCAAGAGAATTTACGATCGTCCTATTGAACGAGAACGTCTTAAACTTTTCGAAGAGACGATTTATGTATCGTCTACGAGCTTCTCCTTCAAGCAGTCTGCCTTGTGTCTCGTCGAAAGAGAATTAGTTTGGTAGAGAAGGGTTAAAGGTTGGATGACGAGGAGAGAGGTGGGAAGGGCGGGGAAATAAGCGGGGGAGATAAACGAGGACGATGACTGCCGATGAAAACCGATCTCTATACATTTTGAAACGATTAGACGAGATCTTACATTTGCCTACATACATGTAAATATATATATCTATAGGCATTTTCTTTTTTTCTATTAATTTTTTATTAAAACTCTTACTTTGATCCGAATGTACGTTTGTTTGAATAATACGTAAATTAATGAAAGATGACTGCATCCGTCGAGACAAATAAATAAAATCTAGCAAGAGTTTCCAATCTAGCGTAAAAAAGAACAAAAAAATACACACAAAAAGAAAAGGAAGGAAAAACAAAATGCGATAAAAAATTATAAGACTATAAGTAAAAACGATGAGAAAAAAATTGAGAGAAAGAAAACGCACGGATTCAATGGCGTCAGGATTACGATCGAACTGATCGAGATACCAGTCGGAACGGATCGGACTTGTCGATATAGTGAGACGCAAGTATCGAAGGAGAGAAAAAATTCGCTGAAAAAGACTTCGTTGATTTTCGTTGAACGCGTTTGAAGAGCTGAGATGAGGGGTAGAGGAATAACGTATGGGTAGGAATGAACGAAGGCGGGTAAAATCATAAAGGAGAATAAATTTCACGGCAATTAGGTGTATTATTTAATGTTCGATCGAAGAAAACAAAAAAAAAAGAAAGAATTTCTCATTCGTAGACGGAATAATAGAAATAAATCGCTACTTCGAAGTTTACCGCGCCGATAAATTCAATAGAGAGATGCGTGACCCCGTGCTTGCTTGTGTGCTTGCTTGTGTGCTTGCTTGCTTGCTTGCTTGCTTGCTTGCTTGTCTTGCTTGTCTTGCTTGCTTGCTTGCTTACTTGCTTGCTTGCTTGCTTGCTTGTGCGCGCTAGCTAACAGAAGAAGAGATAAGAAACGAAGAAAAAGGAAAAGGAGATAAGAGCTTCGAAATAAGCATCCGTCGGAACTCGAGACACTTTACAGTTACAGGAATGGAAAAAGACTCTTAGGAAGGAACATTTGTCAAGATGTAAACGTTACTCAAATGAAAATATTATCGCCATTTTGGTACCTACGGGATTTCGATCGTTTAACTAATTGAATATTACATTGGATTGTACCTACGTTCGAAAATAAATTAATAATAATAATAATAAACAAAAAAGAATGCAGCAAATTAATGCAACGATAAACGAAATTGAAGAAAAAAAAAGATGGACGAAAGTAACATTGGATTAAACATATACGAAACGTGACTTATAAAATCATAGTAGTTATCATATGACGTTCTCCGTTTTCAAAATTCGTTTTATCATAGAGTGAGATTTCAAAATGAAAAATGCATTCAACAGTTGTACAAAGATGGCGAGATAGGTGCAAAGAATTCGAACGATATCTACTTTCTTTTTTCTCTCTCCCTCTATCTATCTATCTATCTATCTATCTATCTATCTATGTATCTATTTTTTTTTCTTCTGACAAGAGTCTTTCTACTATAAGACTTGATGCAAGACTACTCTACCACTAGGGTTTGGTTTCGTGGTTATAGGAGCTCGACGAAGAAGCGCGTTTAATGTAGTTATTGCCAAAAATGACGAGGAACGAGTTTACGCGGCTCGCCAATCGTCGCGTACCACCTTAACCAGCCGCACGACGAATCCGGTTAGACCGGTTCGGTGAGACGCGTTAGATTTTCGCGTGATCGCACTTTCGGTTTCTGAATATTGTGTCCTTGAATGGAGTCGAACGCGCCATGAAGCTCGATAGTCCTCCGTCGGTGATGCAAGAAGAAGAAGAAGAAGAAGAAGAAGAAGAGGATGATGAAAAAGATGAAGAAGAGAAACGAGAACACACGACACGATAAAATGACCAAATATTACTTAGTATTTTCTTCCTCGAGCAAGTAGAATCGATCTCCATCATTCAGAAAGAAAAAAAAAAATATTCGAACGAACGATAACGTTCTTAAAAAGAGGAATAAAGGGAAAGAAAGAGAAAATAATTTACCAAATTTTTAAGACGATATTTGGTATCGGATATGTAATAATTTCACAGATACGATATTTTAACTGAAATATTTTCAAAAAAAAAAAAAAAGAGGAAAAAGGAAAAAAAAAAAGAAAATAGTACATTTTTTGCTCGATCTTTTTAAGAAACAAATAATTATATGCGTATATATACACACACTCATGTATACATATATAAGAACAGTGTGTACGGTGCTTAATCGTTGTCATTGATTTGGCGAGTAGCGGACGATGGATCGTCGCTCTTTTCCGACGATCGAGTCGTAGAAGAAAGAAAGAAAGAAAGAAAAGAAGGTGGGGGATATGACGAGTAAGAGAAAGAAAGAAAGAAAGAAAGGACGAATGAACGAAAGAGAAAGACAGAGAAAGATATATCTTGGTCGGGACGGAACGCAAGCTTTGCCAGGGAATAGTTGCACGTCCAGCCGCGAAACGTAAGCCGAAGGATAAGAAGAACGAGCGGAGGCATCGGTATGGCGCGAAGGATGATGGATCATCGCGCATGCCCGAAAACCCGTTGGGACTCGCGCCGGAGACGAAGAATGTTGTCCGGAGGAAAGAAGAGGATCCAGCCAAGGAGAAGTAACACGCTGCGATATCGGCAACGCGCACACCGACACACTAAAGTATCGTCCACTAACTTCTATCGTTATAAACTACAACCAGATCCTCGTCTCTTCTTTCGATCATACTTAGAAACGTTATACGATGATCAACAATTATATTGACAATGAAACATCGAATTTACATCTCAATATATATATAAATTCTAATCATGATTAAAGATCATGATTAAAGAACGTAAAAACTTCTATCACGATTGAACCTATTCTCAACATTGAACTAGATTTGTAACTAATTCGTTTGTACGTATCGTAAGCGTTATAAAACGTATTCGCATTAAATTTTTATTAAAAAGAGAAAAAAGAAAGCAGAGATCGAAGTATCGAAAGGGGAGTGTGAGTTGAGAATGGTATATTGAAAAAAAAAAAAAAAAAAAAAGAAAAAAAAGGAAATTAAAAAAAAAAGAAGATGGAAGAAGAATCATAGGTGAAAGCAAAAGATGGATAGGTGGACGATAAGATATATATATCTTCATGTATACGGTTAAAGTACCTAACGTAGGACATACATAGGACATACGTACATAAAGTGCAAAGAAGAGAAAAGAAGAGAAAAGAAGAGAAAAGAAAAGAAAAGAAAATAAAAGAAGAGAAGAGAAGAGAAGAGAAGAGAAGAGAAGAGAGAAGCTGGCAGGCTGGCTGTGGTGGCTCCGAGTCGAGTCGAGTCGGACCGGGCCGAGTCGGGCCCTGTAGTGGGGGCTAACGCCCTTGACTCGACTGGCGGGGGAGTGGGACCGTCGTGCGGCCTTGAGCCGGCTCGTCTCGTTCCACGACAGCGTTTCTCAATCTCTCTCTTTCTCTCGGGTCTACTCCTATAGTGACGTCTCGATGAGATACATCCTCGAATAAGTTTGCTCCTCTCGTCCATATTCACGGTCTTTCGCCTCTTTCTTTTTATTTTTTCTTTTTTTTCTCTCACGAATGAATTACGACGATATTCGCCCAGAATTCGCACTCTTTTAATTTCGAAAATAGAGGTACGAACGAGGGAAAAATAAAAAAGAGAGAAGAGATGAGAGAGAGAGAGAGAGAGAGAGAGAGAGAGAGAGAGAGAGAGAGAGAGCTCTGAATGAAATGAAAGACATAAATGTTGCGTTAGGTCGAAAGCGTAAAACTCATATCAATAATTTAGCATACCGTGCAGCGAAGAGATCAAAATTCAACAACAGATAAAGTAGATAAATTTCGCGAGTTTCTCGGTAGACCGTTTCAGTTTTACTATCGTATGTCGTAGATTGATATCGTACAAACAAAGGGGAAAATAAAATGTGTATATATATGTGTATGTATACATATATGTATGTGTATATGTGTATATATGTATATATACACATATTTCTGGTCGAAAGAATCGAGATGTATGTATCGTAGAAAGGTCCAGGGGCGAAATAACGAGACCGAAGGAAGGGTTCAAGGTTCGCGAACTTGGCACGACGACCGTCGCGACGGCTTTTACGAATGGTCCGAGTCCGCGCTTGAATCGTTCGGAGGACTTCGTTCATCGTTGTTCTTCTCTCTTATCCTTTTCGGAGCTTCTTCTTTAGCTTTACGAATTCGCGCCAAATGAAATTCCTTTCTCTCCGAACGAACGAATCTTTCCATGAAAGAAACTTTCTTCTTATTTGTTTTATTTTATTTACTTTCTTTTTCTTGTGCTATTTTACTTTCTTCGAATATTAGATATTTATCTTTATCTTCCTCTTCCTTCTTCTCTTTCGACATACGTATGAATAAGTAAAACGGTTCGGTAATTTTCCTTTCATAAAAAAAAATAATCGATATTTTCGATCGATGATCGTTGGGTCCATGCAAATTCATATTCCACTGTGATATACCTTTAGGCATACGATCAAAGCCGAAGGAACACTCTATATAACGACTATGTGTATAATTTTATAAGATCGTGATCGAATTATGTGCCATTCCAAGCTCGGCGAAGCGATACGATCGCGTTTCTCCATAACTAATTCGATTAAAGTCACCTCATCGTAGTCGTAGTCGTCGTAGTCCCTATAGTCGTCGTCTCATAGTCGTCGTCTTCGTCGTCGTTGCTCGTTAACTCCCATAATTATTCGCATTCTTAATTTTTCCAAGACTTACGTACGTAAATAACATACGTGTATACGTGATTAATATTCCATCGATTAGAACAACAACAAGTTTTATTTCAGTACCCTCGAAAATTATTCGTAAAAAAAAAAAAAAAAGAAATTTCGTTAAAGAAAGGAAGCAACAAAGAAAAGAAAAGAAAAAACGAGGAAGGTAAGCCAGAAAATTAATTAGTAGTTGGATTAATAGTTTTTCTCCCGCGTAAAAACACGGGAATTGGAAGATTGGGAGAAAGAAGAAAAAAGTTGGACGTTTTCAAAAAATATTGGATAATAAAAATTGTTGACGCGATAGAATGTGCGCGTGCGGTATGCATGTAAGAGGGAAGTAGAAGTTGGTACAATAAAGGGAAGAGAGCCCTTTTTCTTTGATTTCCGGAAGACACGAAATCGGCAAGGAAGGAAGGAAGGAAAGAAGGAAGTTGAGAACGCGTCCTCCGTCTGGCAGAAACGTCTGCGAGAACTCCAATGGAGTAAGAAGGAGAGAGAGGTCTGAGGGGTCTGGCAGATATCTTGGAAAACGAGAAGAAGAAGAAGAAGAAGAAGAAAGAAAGAAAAAGAAAAAGAAAAAGAAAAAAAAAAAAAGAAGAAGAAGCAGAGGAAAGGGAAGGAGAAGGAGAAGGAGGAGGAGGGAGAGAGTGAACGCACGACTTGGGAGGGAGAGAGAGAGGGAGAAAGGGAGAGGGAAAAAGAGAGAGAAGAAGATATATATATATATATAGAGAGAGAGAGAGAGAGATCGAAGACAAGAAGGGAGAAGAAAAAGAACAAAAGAGAAAATAACTAACTAAATAAATAAATAAATAAAAAAGAAAAAAGAAGAAAAGAGAAGGAAGAGGAAGAAGAAGAAGAAGAAAAAGAAGATGCGAAGATCCAAAGGAGAGAAAAGAAGAATAATAAGGTTCCTCTTGTACGCGATACACCAAGCGACGCACCAAACACCCTTTATATTTTATTTTGCGTCCGCGAAATACCGGCTGACAGTTACTCCCTCGAACGAAATAAAAGGTACCTCGGCTCTCTTTCTTTCTCTCTCTCTCTCTCTCTCTCTCTCCTTTTCTCTCATCTCGTTCCCATCTCCTTTTCTCCGTCTGTCCTCGGAAGAGGAGCAACTCTCGAAGGAAGTTCCTTCCACTTGGCCTACTACTCCACTCCGCTCGTTCGCCATGGACGAGCTACTAAGAGAGAAGAAGAGAAAAAGAGAAAGAGAGAGGAGCTTTTCTTTTTAGGCGAGCCACTTCCTGCTCAAACTTTGTTTTTCTTGCTTGTCCCTCAATCCATTCGCGGCTCTTTTCTTTCTTTCTTTCTTTCTTTCTTTCTTTCTTTCTTTCTTTCTTTCTCTCTTTTTTTCGTTTCTTCCTTCCTTCCTTCCTTCCTTACTTGCTTCCTTGCTTGCTTCCTTCCTACCTACCTACCTACCTACCTACCTACCCACCTACCTATCTACCTACCTACCCACCTACCTACCTACCTACCTACCTACCTTTCCCTTTTCTTTTTCCGCGACCGGCCCCACAAATACACTGGAGAAGTTATGCAATAACATAACGGGAGATATGTACTACGTATGTTTTTAAACGGAGCAAGAAGAAATTCGCCGAAGTTATCTATATATTTGTTCAAAGATTAAGATTTGGTAGAGCTTAGATCGCGTTGGAAAAAAAAGAAAGAAATCAAAACGAGAAACAATATATGTACGTACGCGTGGAATGTATATGTACGAATTCGCGAGAGGGGGGAAAAGGTAGGGAGAAAATATTTTCTTCTTTTTCTTCTTCTTCTTCTTTTTCTTCTTATTCTCCTAAGAGAATAATATAATAAATATAGAAACGAGATTTAATAAAATTAAGTCGTAAAAGCGAGAGACTCCATAAATGAGATACTATTCGTTTATAGAAAACTCGAATAGAAAGATAGTTTAAAGGATAAATTGATTCTCTTTATATATATATATATATATATATATATATATATATATATATACACAGACATATACTATTGCTACGATTTAACAACACGCTCTCGTAGAAATAGTAAAAGCTCGACGACACGACACATCCGATATACAACTGTCCAATGGTAGTAGTAATAGTAGTTGTTATTGTTACATTGATCTTTTTGTTTCTTTTTCTCCTTTCTTTTTTTAACGTAGCAGGTACTTATGTATGTAAGTAAGTAAGTAAGTACCTGCTACGCCAATGAAACGCCTGTCGACCTTCGGAATCGGCGTCCAAGAGTTTT
>NC_057693.1:7198627-7207089 GCF_014466175.1 Vespula pensylvanica
TTATTATTATTATTATTATTATTATTATTATAATTATTACTAATACTACTACTACTACTACTACTGTTACTATTATTATTATTATTATTATTGTTAATATTATTATTATTATTATTGCTGTAGGAGAGTAATAAAAAAAAAAAATAAAATAAAATCATTACCAACGTCATCGTGGTCGTTATCATCGAGCACGTTCATAATACATAATACATAATACATATACATATACATGAACAAAAAGGGATATCGCGGATAGGTGCTCAGAACTTTATGTAAGCATCTTCCACGCTCTACCGAAGAATACGTAATTCAGTGTGACTTATATAGATTGATTGCGAAAAAGAGAGAAAGAAAACACAAAAAAGAAAAATAAATAGAGAGAGAAAGAGACAGACACACGGAGAAAGAGAAAAAAAGAGAGAAAAAAGAGTATATAATTAATAACTACATTTTAATGACTGTTTTTAATAACGTCTTTGCCGCCGTGCGACCGTTACCGATAAGATTTCGCGATAGAAAAATATATAAGTATATATTAAAAGAATAAGAAAAAAAAAAATAAAAAAAAAAAGACAAAGTAAGAACAGAACAAAAAAAAATCAAACGATTTCGATCGAAAAGGGAAGCAGCGAAATATTCTAGGGAGAAATTAAAAAGCGTAGAAAAATTGAACGAACGAGGGAAAAAGAAAATAAAGAAAATTAACGTGTGAAGCTTCCACGATCCAAATCGTTGCCGAATTTTTTTTTTTTTTTTTTTTCGATCGCGTCGTAATGTTTTATCGTATTTATTTATTTGTTTGTTTGTTTATTTTTTTTTCTTCTCCTTTTTTTTTCTCGATAAGACGGTTTCCCTCGTGAGATTGCAAGCGTTACGATGCGCGACGCTAATTTAGTCGCAACGTTAATTGTGAGTATTAATTGATCAACGCAAAAAAAGAGAGAGAGAGAGAGAGAGAGAGAGAGGGCGCGCGCACGCACACGTACGCACATACATACATATTACGAACACATATAGAGAGAAAAAACACTCATACATGCATCACATACATATGAACCGATCGATGATTACACACCCGAGGGGACCGCCAAAACGCGAGGAGTCGTACATAATTGTAATTGTGAAAAACGCGAAGAGAGTAAGAAAGAAAAAAGGTATACAGAAAAAAAAGAAAACAAATAAACAAACAAACAAACAAACGAACGAACGAACGAACAAACAAACAAACGAACGAACAAAAGGCTGAAATAAAAGCAAGTAAGTCAGCATGAAATACGCGCAGAAGCTATAATTTATCATTGGTTCTCTTTCGCGTAATTTTTCAATTTTTGGATCTCTCGCACTCCTTTGAAGAATTTCATTCTCCAACATTTTGTTTGAAAGAATGAGAAAGCGAAAAAAATTGAAAGAGAGAGAGAGAGAGAGAGATGCGGAATAATTGTATGCAAAGTAATGTATATCTGGATACATCGGTCTCTCTTCTAAAGCGGGAAACATAAAATTTTCCCCAAGTTTATAAATAAAGAAATATAAAGACGGATTACTTTTTCTTCGCGCTTTATAAAAAGAAATGTGTCGCGTTGTGTCCAATATGCGATTTATAAAGTAGCACATAATCGAAAAAAAAAAAAGAGAGAGAGAGAGAGAAAAGAAAAGAGAAATATCTCGTTTGATTTTAAACGAGATTAATTAATGAATAAAGAACGTCATTTTTTCCAATGATCTCTAGTTTACTCAGATTTAGTAACGCACGCCAAAAAAAAAAAGAAGAAAAAAAAGTCACGAATAACATTTAGATCAAGAGGTATAAGAATATTTCTCGGTATACGGTATATAAAAAAAAATACAACAGTGAGAGAGAGAGAGAGAGAGAGAGAGAGAGAAGCAAAAAAGAGAGGGAAAAAAGGTAAAGAGGAAGAATGAGAAAAGATGAATATGGGGGTTTAGAGATGTGAGAAGTGGGAGGAAGGGGAGAAGCAAACACTAGTGTATATATACAGGACCACACGGTACCACAGATTCGTTAATTTTTACAGTGTGACAAACACGAGCGTTCTTTATATATTATATATACATATATATATATATATTATATATAGAAATAAAATGGCGAGGAGAGATATGGGATTCGCTGCTCTGTCCTCTTGTTGACGCGCCCGACGGACCGCAACCGTTTGTGTTGTGCTCATCGATGATATATATATACATACATATTATACATAAGCGAGCTACGCGAACGCTGTCGTCTCTCAGGCGCACGAGCGGGAAGTGCATAGTGTTTTTAAAAGACAAAATAAATGAAAAATAAATAAAAAAAAAAAAGATAAAAAAAATTTAAAAAAAAAAATAAAATAAAATATCTAAGTATAAAATAATTGCAGCAAAACGATAAAGTATGTGTCCCAAGATAAAAAAAACCCCCCGGAGCCCTTGTTGATATACGCCACCACGTTGAATGACGATATCTTATTTGTTACAGAGAGCAGTAAAATACCACAAGCGAAACCGTTTTTAAAATACATTTGTTATACATGCATATTGTTATCATTACCACATAAAAACAGAGAAGCAATTATTAACTCCATAGCCTGGGCCATTGTTAAGATGAAGCGGCACGAGGTTTAATATCGCTCCTTGAAACTGGGTTGACCTTATTTTCTTTTCGATTTTTTCCTTTCTTTTCCCTTTCCCTTTTTTCTATTTTTTCCCCCTCTCTTTTTCTCTTTTCTTTTCCTCTTTTTTTCATTTCATCCACAGACAACGTAACTCATATTCCTTGCCGTATTAAAAATTTTTCCATCGTAAATCTCATTGAAAATATAACGTTGATTATTCTAAGTATATCCATTTGATTTACAGTCGTTAACAATCTTCTTTTGTTGTATTATCTTTCATCGGTTAGAACCCAGTATCAAGAAGAGAAATATACAAAACATGAGAGAGAGAGAGAGAGAGAGAGAGAGAGAGAGAGAGAGAGAGAGAAAAGAGAAAGAGAGAGAGAGAAAGAAAGAAAGAAAAAAGAGAGAAAGAGAGAGGGAGATAGATAGAGAGAGAGAGAGAGAGAGAAAGAGAGAAAGCAAAAGAGAAAAAAGAAAGAGACAGAAGGATATCGATAATAGCCAGGAAAATATATTCATTAACAATGGCACCTTGCGTACGAAGTCTGTAATCGAAATGCTTTATATTTTTACACCGAACAAAGCAGTATATAACGTACAATAAACAATAAAACATGTCCTTCCATACGCAACCTCAAGATGACAAATGTTAAATTTTTATTTTTACAGCAAACCCACTATCACTTCCGATATATCTGAGCTATATTCGAACGTATAATAGTTAAATGCTAATTAACTTAGGATAATTCGAGTCGGTTAGATTCATTTTAATGGACTCTTAAAAAAACACGGTTTTACAATTTTTACTCGATATGATCGTCTATTGTAATATATTATTATACATTACAATTATACGGTAATTTATAAAATAGCGAATTATTCTATTGTATAAACGGTGACGTTTTGCTTGCGCCCACGTACACACACACACACACACACAATTTCATTTTCATTGAAATTGGTTTGAAAAAAAAGAAATAAATAAAATAAAAAGAAAAAAGAGAAAGAAAAAAGACAGATAGAGAGAAAGAAAAAGAGAGAGAGAGAGAGAAAGAAAGCGTCGCCGTTTCGTAAAACAATTTGCACCACGTTTTCTTCTAGAACTCACATACATATGATAACATGTGCCGATTTAAGCACATATATACACGTACACACATACACAGATATATATCTGGACACATTATTTAGATATTAGACAAATTCTCTATCTCGTTTAGATTTGCCACTTTTGAATCTTTCATCTTACATTTCGTTAGTAATCATTATTCGGCGTTTATCGAAAAATGCGAAGAGATCCCACTATTTTGTGTTATCGTATTATTGTGAATATATTGTTAATTATTCTTCTCGATGATGCCACACGCTCTCATAATCAAAAAAAAAAAGAAACTAAATATTCAAATGTCTTAATCAAAATGAAACAACAACAAAAAAAATTAATTAATTAAATAAAAAGAAAAAGAAACCGAAAAAAAATAATCACAAAAGTTAACTTCTTTCCGATCGACTCAAAGCTCTCTTTGTTTCCTTGCAAAAAAGAATAAGAATATAACATTCAATTATAAATGAAGCTTTGCAAAAATACAATACTAGAATTTGAAAAGATATCAAGAAAAGGTAGAAATAGAGTGAGAAAAGAAAAGAAAGAGGGGGTAGGAGAGAAGGAGGGAGAGAGAGAGAGAGAGAGAGAGAGAGAGAAAACGATATTTCGCATCATCGTGAAAAAAAACAAATAGAATCAAATAAAACATCGTATAAAACATTCGTGCGTTGGTCGTGATTGATTTTGAAAAAAAGAAATAAATAAAGAAAGAACGAAAGAAAAACTAATTAGAATATGCGCTGATCTAATATCGTTGATCAGAAAAGGATCGTTGTAATACTAACACAACCGATATTTTATTCCTTGTATTATATAATAGTACCAAGGACGGTGTATCGTAAAATGGCGGCGCGTCGTTAAAATGAGGGAGAAATTGAGAAAAAAATAAAAAGGTAGAAAAAAGCTTAAAAAAAAATAATAATAAAAGAAAAGATATAAAAGAGAGGAATTTTAAATTTAATACTTAAATAAAGAAAACCATAAAAAAAAAAAAGAATCATTCGTAACGAAATTTCGTTCAGTGAATAACATCGCAAACATTTATTAATTAAGTAAGTAAATACGTCAAGCATTATTTGCAGCGTGCACGTAAAACGATCACTTTTGTATTATATGTATAGCGTACGATTTAGGAGAGAGAGAGAGAGAGAGAGAGAGAGAGAGAGAGAGAGAGAGAGAGAGAGAGAGAGAGAGAGAGAGAGAGAGAGAGAGAGAGAGAGAGAGAGAGCGATAGTGAGAGAGAGAGAGGACGATGTTTTTATATCAACGAAAAATCAAAGATTGTTCCCCGATTAATCTCGGTGTGTGATTTAAAAGCCAATATTCAATAATAATGTATGAATGGGCATTAAGCGACAAAAGAAAGCGAAAAAAGAAAGAAAAAAAAAAGCAATAGAAAATATCTTCTTCTTCTTCTTCTTCGTTTGTAATTTTGCAAGATCGATCGATCGATCGATCGATTTTATTTTATTTATTTATATATACATATTATATATATATATTTTTTCCTTTCATAGTAGCAAAAAATGAACAAACAAAAGAAGGAAAAGAAAAAATAATGAAAATTACACACTTATTGTAAATCCTTATTCCGTGCACGTATACAAACATAAACAATCACACATACACGCATATATATATATATATATATATATATATATATTGATTTCCAATATGTATACGAACGAACATTCCTTTCTGTCCAAAAACTTGTTCGTTTCTCGAATATAATTTCTGAAATTTTTGCCGAATTTCTATCGCACAGATACACAGACACATACACGCACGCACGTACGCACGCACACGCACACGTATTTTTCTATATTCTCTATACGCGCGATCATTATAAAAAAAAATGAAAATATACATACAACAAGAAAGAAAGAGGAAAAAGAATAAAGACTACAAAGAAAGACATGAAAAAGAAAAAATTAACCAAAAGAAATAAAGGATACGTAGGATTAGCCATTAAATACCATTTTTAGGCTATAATGAATGATGATAACGATGATAATGATGATAATGATAATAATGATGATCATGATGATGATGATGATGATGATGATGATGATGATGATGATGATGATGATTATGATAATGATCATGATGATTATGATGATGATGATAATGATGATGATGATAATGATGATGATGATGATGATGATGATGATGATAATGATGATGATAATCATGATCATAATGATGAAAAAAAAGGAAACAAAAGAACAAAACAAAACAAAAAGAGAGAGAGAGAGAGAGAGAGAGAAAGAGAAGTAAGAAAGAAAGATTTATGTTTTTAAAATGCATCAGATATTATGTCCGTGTAAGGTCGTGTATAAGGATAAGAAAAAAAAATAATAATAATAATAAAAAATAACGTACGCGTACAACATAAATGTACGTGTGAAAGTATACGTATGCGAAGAGGAAAGTTTAAATATTCGAAAGAAAGAAAGAAATAAAAATAAAATAAAAAAAAAAAAAATTAAAGAAAAAGAAAAAAAATAGAAAGCAAGAAAGAAAACTCACCAGAAAATACGTAGGAATTTTCTTCGACTCTCCAAAATCTTTCGTAATCAGCATTATAAATCGATGGCCTATTGAAATTCTTCAAACGCAAATTTTAACGAAAAATGAGCACGAATCACAACGAATTATCGAGCAAAAAAGAAAGAAGAAAAAAAAGAATAAAGAAATAAATAATTAAACGTTGAAGGATCGCACAAGGGCAACAAAATTTTTCTGATGATAGATTTAAAAAATAAAAAAAATTAAAAGAAAAATAGAAAGAAAAGATGAAGAAAATGTATGTATGTATGTATATGTGTGTGTGTATATGTATATATATGTATATATATATATGTATGTTACATTTTATATATATACATACATACATACATACATATATATATATACACACACATACATATATTTATATTATATATATATATATATATATATATATAATGTTCTGCATTTTGATTATATATATATATACGTATGCGCGTGAATATTCATCGAGGAAGATTCCATCGTGAAACGGGGAATGTGTATAAATAATGGTTTTAACGAATATACAATATATTTCGCGTTTTATCGCATTTTTATCGAAGCGCTAAGAAAATGCGAAGACAGTTCTCATCCTTTTCGTATCGAACCCATTTCATTCGTTATTTCGTTCGTACCGTTATTTTTCGTGATATAATATGCGATTTGCTTGAAAAAGGCGAACGTTTACATCTTCTTCTTCTTCTTCTTCCTCTTCTTCTTCTTCTTCTTCTTCTTCTTCTTCTTCTTCTACTACTACTACTTCGGTCAGTGGAAATCATGAAGATCCAGTTTCGTTGTGTATTAAAAAATAAAAAAAAAATTAAAAATAAAAAAAAATAAATAAATGATACACACAAACACACAAGCGTGTACTAACACGTTTATTGGAAAACGCGTATGTATTTCAGGACGTCTTCGCTCAAAATCGATGAATGTTTTACTTGTACTAAAAATGTTCCCTTTTAATCCTATTAAGACTTACAAAATATTATATATATATATATAAGTATTATACTTTACTTGTATATATACATATGTGATAAAAAAAAATATATATATATATACACCTGGTTTTTCATGTCAAACTTATATTTGTTACCTTAATTCCGCAGCATAGCGTTAGACTTTAAAAACAAGGTAATACATATATTTCATTAGAACTTCTTTTTATTCAAAGACAATCGATTGGAGACGAGTTAATGAATTCATTTATCGTATAGTCTCGACTAGAAATTTAAAAAAGAAAAAAAGAAAAAAAATATATATAAGAAAAAATAAAAAGAAAAAGAAAAGGAAAAAAAAAGAATGAAAAAATCAAAAATTCAATAAATCAATTCTCTCTTTAACTTCGGAAAAAATAAGCTTCATGTATTTCACAAATAAATTTATTTTATTCACAAAATTTAGATTTCGATTAATTTATTAAGATCTTGGATATTATAGCATATATATATATATAAAAAAAAAAAATGGATCTCTATCACGATCGTACTGTTGCATTTGTCGAGCTATATAAACCGTCTTTATTATTCTGTAATTTGCAAGTAAATCGTAAAAATTTTTCAAAAATTCTCGCTATAAATAAATCCCAGATATATATTAATATAAAACCACGTGAAAATATATATTTATAAATAAATTTTCAATCAAGTACATGTACAATTTTAAACTTACACACAATTCTCTTTTTGATATATCATATATTAAAAAATAAAGTTGATGTAATAAAATTTACAATCGCAAAGGATTAATTAATTAAATGCTCGTTTTTTTTCTTTTTTTTTCAGTTTTTACCATAGCACATACGTTTCCATTATTTCTTTTTTTGTAATTACGAAGAGTCTCTCCAATGAATAATGAGCTTTGAAAGTTTACTCAAACGAAATATAATGCATGATTTATGGGTAATTATATCAAACAAAATTAAATGCGCGAATCCTCGTTTATAAAAAATATATTTTTAAAATACTTTATATATATATATATACATACATATATATATATCTCCAACATTTATTTCTCATTATCATATACCTATAACTTTATAATATATATTCTAATTACCCAGATATCAATGATGTAAAAATATTAAGAAATAATAGTTCGGTTTAGATATAAAAATATAAGAATATATAACACAGAGAGAAAGAGAGAGAGAGAGAGAGAGAGAGAGAGAGAGAGAGAGAGAG
>NC_057693.1:7207189-7213547 GCF_014466175.1 Vespula pensylvanica
AGAGAGAGAGAGAGAGAGAGAGAGAGAGAGAGAGGAGAGAGAGAGAGAGAGAATGGGAGAAAGAGAGAGAATATAAAAATACGCAGTCAAATAATATTTGACTGAACAATATTTGATTCAGAATCAACACTGATACTAGGTAGAGAACTATCGGTCCAATCCGGATAAGGATAATGTCGTGGTGGACTCGGTACATTAACAGAAATTCTGTTCTTACGTCGAACATCATCAAATATATTTTGAAATTGTTCGTTTATATCGGAAGTTATTAAATCGGCCGATATATTACTTTCTATAAATCTAGAATTATCTTCTATTTCTTGATTCTCATGTTTTTTCTTCTTACTGTCCGATTGTGATGTTTTTCGAATCTTTGATAAATTTTTGTTATATGATACCTTTTCATTGTCCTTTGAACATTGAACATAAGATTTCGTGCCTGTGATAATGGAATCAGGATCAACAGATTGCTGCACACGATTAGATAATTTAGTTTTGGAAGCAAATGGATCATCTTTATCCTTATTGGTATCACTTTGATCTATACATCCTTGATCTCTATAAGATGGTAATAAAATTGATTCTGCTGCAGGCAAACTAATAAATTCCAATTGCGTAGAATCTTTATTATTTGTTGATTCATTTATTTCTCCCATTTTGACTTTTATCGTATCTTTATCTGCTTCTTTGTATTCGGAGATCGATAGATTTTCTTTTTTAAAAGCTCCCTTTTTCAACTCATTTTTAATTGTACTAGGTCCTATCGTAGATATAGATATATCATGCCAAGATGTAAGGATATTAGAATCGGAAAATGCTGAAGAAAGTGAAGAATGAGCAAATCCACAAGGAATTACTGAACCTCGTACGTTTGAATTTTCTTCTCTGGTACAAGCTTCTTTGAAACTCATCAAATGTTCTGTAATTTGATTTTGAAATTCCCTGCAAAAAAATTAGATATCAATTAGATTAATATTCGAGTATAATATCATTCATAACATAATAAGGCCAATTTCTTAAAACGTACTGACTTTAATACTAACTTTATAATATTACGATATTCGTTAAATTCTGAGTCTTTATAAGAAGAAAGAACGGACAATTTGTCCCTTTCAAGCTTTAAACACTGCATTTCCAAATGACTTTGTCGTGTAAGCTCCATTTGTTTACTAATATCCGTTTTTAATTTTGCTATTATTTTGTCTTTACTTTCTATCATTTTCGATGATTCGTTTAATTGTTCCTTTAACTCTAATATAGAAGATTCTAAATCCGATTGTTTGTGTTGTGCTACTTCCAAAAGCTCCAATTGTTTCTCAATATCCCTGAAATAAAATAAGATTAAATGTAAATAATCTTTCTCGTAATAAGTGGAATAGAAGAAAAATGTATAAATTTACTCAATGAAAATAATGTACCGTTTTAAAGAATCTCGTTCTTCGCGTAAAGAACATTCAGTATTCACTCGTTTACTTATTTCCTCTAATTGCGCTGTGGTTACATTGAGTCGTGAATGAAGAGTTAATTCTTCTAAATCCTATTACAGAAATTTATCCATCAACTTGCATGTTGCACACAATTATTATACTATATGATGCAAGAGACCTACATTGTTCAAAGTATCGATATCAGGGACTGTTAAAAAAATAACATTTGTATTCCTATTAACGTACCATTGTTGACTTTTTTAGTTCTGCTGGTATTCGAAATAACGCTTGTTCCATTTTCGTGAGAATTTTACATGATTTCTCATCTTTTATCAAATCTTTTAATTCCTTCATTAAAAATCTCAATGTCCTAACAGGATTAAAATCACTAAATTTATCATTGGAAGAATCAAATATTCTATCGCATTGAATTCCTTTGTCAAGAACGGAAATCCATTTTGTACTACATAATGAAGAAACGCCTGATGAAATCCCAGTGTGTAAAGATTTTTTCAGATGTTCTTTCAATTTCTTCTGCGTTGGGACTTGTTTCTCTGGTATGTCATTCAATTGTTTATTAACATTCTATAACAAAAAAAATGTTTATTTAATTGATTATATAAAAAAATTTATATCAACAATTATCAAAATATTTTTTTGATATCTCTCTGCTTACACAATTTCTAAATTTTAATTGTTTTTGAGAATCCAAGCGTTGTTTATTATCTTTAGGTTCAGAAGATATTTTATTTGTATGTTGATTTTTTAAAGATACGCTCTGTAAACTTTTCTTTACAATGGGACGAGTTTGTTCTTGTAAGGCTTGATACCAATTCTGTTTAGATCTTGATCCTTCTTCGGTATTCTGTCCACTGTTCGGTGTACTGCTGACCATTATATTATGTCCTTTTGTCTTTACCGTTACTTCTATTAATGCACTATAATTATCCACTACAAGTTTGTGAGGATGTTCATTTTGGAATATAGCCTATAAAAACAAAAATTTATATTTATAAAAACATAATAATCTTGATATTAAAATAAAAAAGAAATCATTATTACCTGATTGTCTTGAATTAATGAAGGATTCTGGATGTTTTCCAAAGCATAACCATTATTATATTGATCTATACAATTATATACCTCTTCAATTTTATTGCTCATTATACTAGAAAAAAAATGAAACATAATAAAACAAAAGTAGTTATACGAGATATCAATAAAAAGTGTAAATTAAATCTATATATATTACATATAATTCTTAACTGAAAAACTTGAACCTATAATTCATTATTGCCGTATATAATCGTAATATATAGTTATTATATTAAAAGCTTTTTATAACCTAAAAAAAAATTTATACATATATACATACACACATATTTCTTTACTATGTAAAAAATCATAACTGAAATTATTTGATTATTTCGTTAAATATTATTTATTTAATTTAAATACGTACCGCACAACACGTATAGATCTGATAACATATTGTCATAATATTAATGTTATATACATAATTCTACATTCCCAAAAAATCGCTTTACAAGAATAATGCCGTACCAGCGAACATTTGATTTCTTATAAAAATGGAACTCCTAAAAAACTCAGCAATACACATACATCTATATAATTAAATTTCTCCGATTTGATATCTTATTTATGTTTTTATTTTCAAAATTATCCGAACGTATATATGTTCGTAATAAACTTCCTATATCTGTTCTTAAGAGCTACCAACATAAAAACAACTAGGGATAACATAGTAACATATGAAGTTATTGATTTTATAGTTAGAAGAATATTAAAGATATATTTTTAAAACATTAAATTTTATATATATACATATATACGTATACATATATATATATATATATCATTTCTTTGTAAATTACAAATTCCATTTGCTCACTTTTTGTTCTTTTATTAATTATAAAAAAAAAAAAACGGATATTAAAATTTTTTATTCTTGATCTATTTTATTTTTTTTTTATTCTTCTTTTTTTGAATAAAACTATATCTTCTTACAAGTAATCATAATTAAAATTTATATATTTATATAATTACATTTAGTCATTTATTTATATAATTTTATTTAATCATTCTTATTTATAAATTATTCAACTT
Organism: Vespula pensylvanica; assembly: GCF_014466175.1. NCBI lineage: Eukaryota > Metazoa > Arthropoda > Insecta > Hymenoptera > Vespidae > Vespula > Vespula pensylvanica. Next base: position 7,210,744 of record NC_057693.1, read on the forward strand.
CTTTTTATGTTGACCGTTGTTCAGTTTTTTCTAAAATTCGACCCAATTCATTTCTATGTTCACCAAAAATTTCATATAATTTTTCGAAAAATCGTTTCCCATTTTGTTCAATGAACATTTTTCTTCTTTTTACAGCATCTAATTTTTCTTTAACTTCCTCTATTTCGCTCGTTATGCCTTGTAAATCTGGAGTAGATTCTTGACAACTCTGTATTTCGTTTTGCAAGATCTGTATTTGTTCTCGTAATTTGCTTTCCTCACTTTTATAATTATTGATATTAGCTTTTTTCTCTTTAAGCTTATTATGCAAAATTACATTTTGTTCCTGTAAAGTTCTCTTTTTTTCTTGTAAAAGTTCTAATTCATTTGTATTAGCTTCTATATATGATTCCAGTTTTGTTAATTTTTTTGTCAATCCATCTTTTAATTCATTCATCAAATTAGCTTTTTCATTTAACTTATCCATAATATACGGATCTAGCAGATCTTTTTCAGGCATTTTAAGTTCTTCAACATCTATATTAGTATCACTACCAAAATGCATAAATATTTCTTTGTTGTAAGCTAAAACAATTTTGTTTAAACTGTTATTTACAGATGCTATTTTAATATCCAATGTATATATGTCCTTTTGTATATCTTTCAAATGTTCATCAAATTGATGCATATAGTTTTGAAGTTCTAAACATTTATTCAGTATCATATCTTTTTCTGTTTTTGACATGGGTTGTTCTTTTACTATAGAAAGTAATTCTGTACGTTGTTTATTCTGTATCTGTATTTTTTCACACAAATGTTTATTTTGGATGTCTAACTGTTCTGTTTCGATATTAAGATTCTTTATATACTCTTCTTGTGCTTTAATATCACTAGTCTGTTTAGCTGCATCATCTTGAAGAGACATTAAAATATCTTTTAGGTTTTGAACTTCCACATCAATTTTTTTTGATTTTTGTTCAATCTCTTGGAAGTTGTGCTCTTCTCTGCTTAAAGAATCATGCGCTTCTGTTAAATCATCTTCAGTAACTCCTTGTTGTTTTTCAATCTCTTGTAAATATTCATTGACAAGAGTTGCTTCTTCATCGAGTTTTTCATCATTCCAAGCATTATACATGCTTAGCATAAAAAAAAATGCATTTTGATTATCTTTCATTTGTTGCTCTGTTCCTATAAATGGTAAATTATTTAATTGAAAATTATTATACGCCAAATCTTTTACTTCACAAACTTCCACCAACCAACATAACCAGCCTAAAACGTAAGGCCAGGAATGAGCAGTATTTGCTGTTTTTAATAATGATTTTGTAATAATTCCAGGATAATGTAATTTCTTTGCAATTTTTGGTAATTCTTCTATATAATTGGCAAGAGTTAAAGCTTGCTTAGGATCAATAAGTTTTACCAATAAATCAGAAACTTCAACAAACATTTTCAATGTAATAGGTTTCAAACTGCCACTATTGTTTAACATTGAAGAACATTGAATTTGATGGATATAAGAATCTATCTTATTAAGCATATGAGCTTGATAATTTTTATCTATCAAATGTCGCGTATCTTTACGAGCTCCTTTGGCACCAATATTACTGACACGATCTCCAGATGGTGTTCTTCGACCGGTTGATAAACCTATTGTATTAAGCCTACGAGCATTGGTCGACGGTGTGACTGGAGTTGTAGGAGGATGAAGCAGACTTTTACCTATGTAATTAATAAGAAATTTTTTGTGAATTTGTATTGTATAATAAAAAGCTATTTATTATATGAATTACTATACTAATTATAAACATATAATAGAATATTAATATTGATAATATTGATATTATATTTTACCAGTACTCCTTAAATAGGAACGTCCATTATTCGTCGGATCGCATGAAGAACTTCTCATACGAGGTCTGGGAATATGAGATACATCGGTAGCAGAAAAAGAAGTCTTCGTCTTTAACGTTAACGTTCTTCTTGAATCAGTTTTATCCCTTTTATCGATCATGGAAACTCTTACCGGATTTGTGGACGATCTACGTCCAGTTGAATTATTCTGCATTTTTACGCGATGTAAATTTATTATTATAATTATTATTTTATTTTTTCAAATGTTTACTATATACCCAACGGACAACTTTCAAATTTTCGGAGCAACGCGGAACTACATCAAGCGATATACCATGCATGTGTGAGTTAAGTAATACATTCGTATATCACTCACACACAACTTCTATTTCTTTCTCTTCTATTGTACTACGTACTTGCATGACTGATTCATAAAAGAATACAAAATACGCGGGAAATTTAAACCTTATTCGTTGTTGCATTTAGGAACTTAATAACTCCTACATTATTTGTCTATAATATTAAAAAATAATATAGTTTTAAAAAAATTCGAGCGAAGACAGAAAAAATAAATATATTTTCATATATAAATATACAAATACAAAATTTCCTGCCTGCTTCAATACATATACCCAATGTTACCAATGGCTAGGGATTTTCTCAAAAAGCAAGATTTTTCGAATCGTCTATCAAGGAATTTTTAGGTATAAGATTGGAAGCACTGTATCTCTCTCTCTACACACACATACACATATATTTAGAGCATATCTTGTAAGTGACGTTACAGTGTAATAAAAAATAATTAACAATTAAAGTACGTTTTCAGGTACGTCCATTATATTTTTCATTATAAATATTAAGATTTTATTTATATATAAATTGTTTAGTTATCAAAGCAATGTATCGATTAAACATAACACTCCCCTATTTTTCATTAATCATTTCCGGTAGTGGAATTCGTTTTTAGTACA
>NC_057693.1:7213647-7245056 GCF_014466175.1 Vespula pensylvanica
AATATATAAATCTTTAATAGATAATTTAGTTATCAAAGCAATGTATCGATTAAACATGGCACTCCCCTATTTTTCATTAATCATTTCCGGTAGTGGAATTCGTTTTTAGTACACGTCGAGGTAGAAGGCCCCACGTATAGATTATCATTACTACTTAATTAAATAATACAGTTCCTATCTTTGTCAGTAAGTATACTAAACTTATTTATTGAGAATTAAACATTACATACTTTAACAGAGTAATATCAATAATATTCACTGTACTGCTTTACATGTAGGTGATATAGATGAAAGTACTTGTCATTGACATAATTCTTTACTTTAACAAATTTTTTTCTTATACCCAAATTTTCTTTTAAAATATTTCATTTGTTAATGTCATTGTAAAAGTAATCCTTTATATGTATTACAAAAAAAAATATATATAAATCTTTAATAGATAATTTAGTTATCAAAGCAATGTATCGATTAAAGATGGCACTACTCTATTTTCCATTAATCATTTCCGGTAGTGGAATTTGTTTTTAGTACACGTCGAGGTAGAAGGCCCCACGTATAGATTATCATTACTACTTAAATAATACAGTTCCTATCTTTGTCAGTAAGTATACTAAACTTATTTATTGAGAATTAAACATTACATACTTTAACAGAGTAATATCAATAATATTCACTGTACTGCTTTACATGTAGGTGATATAGATGAAAGTACTTGTCATTGACATAATTCTTTACTTTAACAAATTTTTTTCTTATACACAAATTTTCTTTTAAAATATTTCATTTGTTAATGTCATTGTAAAAGTAATCCTTTATATGTATTACAAAAAAAAAATATATAAATCTTTAATAGATAATTTAGTTATCAAAGCAATGTATCGATTAAAGATGGCACTCCTCTATTTTCCATTAATCATTTCCGGTAGTGGAATACGTTTTTAGTACACGTCGAGGTAGAAGGCCCCACGTATAGATTATCATTACTACTTAATTAAATAATACAGTTCCTATCTTTGTCAGCAAGTATACTAAACTTATTTATTGAGAATTAAACATTACATACTTCAACAGAGTAATATCAATAATATTCGCTGTACTGCTTTACATGTAAGTGATATAGATGAAAGTACTTGTCATTGACATTATTCTTTACTTTAACAAATTTTTTTCTTATACCCAAATTTTCTTTTAAAATATTTCATTTGTTAATGTCATTGTAAAAGTAATCCTTTATATGTATTACAAAAAAAAAATATATAAATCTTTAATAGATAATTTATCGGATTATTTTATAATATATCTTATTTGTCAATACTTTTTTTTTAATTTCTATATATTTTCTATTGATTTAAATAATAGATTAATAGACAAGTGATAGATTTATAACAAGTTTTATTCTAATAAAACTTGGATAAAAAAATTTAAACTAAACTTTTGAATATTGTCTTTATTTTAGGAATATAAAATGGCAAAAATCATAATATTTGCATCAATAATTTATTTGGGCATAATTTATAATATATTAGATGCTAAGCAAGGTAATAATGATGAAGATACTAATGAAAAATACCGAAGTCCAGAACCATCTGGATTAGCTTACTTAGCAGAACATTTTGACGATAAAGAAAAATTTAATACTACCTGGATATTATCAGAGGCTAAAAAAGATAATATTGATGAAGATATTGCAAAATATGATGGTTTGTATTTTAAAATTAGATAATTCATTATCAACATCTTTTATCTTTTGTGACATTTAGATATTAAAATAAAATTATCAATAATAAAGAAAGAAAATAAGAAAGCATTATTTTATAGGAATCTGGACTATTGAAGAGCCTAAAACACCTATACAAGATGGTGATTTAGGTTTAGTACTGAAAAGCAAGGCTAGGCATGCTGCTATTTCTAGTTCATTAAATACTCCTTTTCATTTCAAAGATAAACCATTATTTGTACAGTATGAAGTTAATTTTCAAGATGGCCAGGAATGTGGTGGTGCATATCTTAAATTATTAACATTAGATCCAAAACATGCAGAATTAAAGAATTTTCATGATAAAACTCCATATACTATTATGTTTGGACCTGATAAATGTGGGAACGATCATAAGGTACATAAAAATATTTATATAAAAAATGCAAGTCTACGATCTTTTCGATTTCATGTTAATCAATGTTTATAGTTCTTATCTGTTATTAACTTGTTTTTTTATATAGTTACATTTCATTTTCCGTCATAAAAATCCCTTGAATGGTACAATAGAAGAAAAGCATTGCAAGAAACCAAAAGAGAGATTGGAGGATTTCTTCAAAGATAAACAACCACATTTATATACTTTGATTATTCGTCCTGATAACACATTTGAAATCAAAGTTGACAATAAAATTGTAAATACAGGATCGTTATTAGACGATTTCACTCCTCCTGTAAATCCACCTTTAGAAATAGAAGATCCAAGTGATAAACAACCTGATGACTGGGATGATAGAGAAAAGATCTCTGACCTATCAGCGGTAAAACCTGATGACTGGGATGAAGATGCTCCAGCCCAGATAGTAGACGAAGAAGATGTTATGCCAAAAGGGTGGTTGGAAGATGAACCACCTATGATACCAAATCTTGATTCTGTAAAACCTGATGATTGGGACATTGATATGGATGGAGAATGGGCACCTCCTGAAATACCAAATCCAAAATGCTCAAATGCTCCAGGTTGTGGTCCTTATAAGCAGAAAATGAAGAAGAATCCACGTTATAAAGGGAAATGGTTACCTCCATTGATTAATAATCCTAATTATAGTGGAAAATGGAAACCTAAACTAATTCATAATCCTAATTACTTCAATGATGAACATCCATTCTTGATGTCATCTATTGTAAGTTTTAAAGATAAAATATTAAGGTCAGATTATATCTCCGTTCTATAATCTAACTAAAAATTACAGTCTGCTATTGGATTTGAACTTTGGTCCATGTCTCCTGATATTATTTTTGACAATATTCTTATTACTGATGATGAAGATGTTGTAAAAAAATGGTCTGCTGAAACATTTGAAGTAAGGCGGATTAAAATTGCTGAAGAAAATGTAAGTACTTTTGCAATCAATTCTCTTTAATATTTTCAATCTATAATCCACGTTCATACTTGTTAATTTAAATGATAAGTAAAATAAAAATCAGCTACTGTCACAATTTTCGTTTTTCTATAATATTACGGTATTTTATAAATACTACGATATTTTTCTATATATTTTCTTAATTTATATGAAAGTGATAAAAATTATTTATTATCTCCCTCATATAGAAAAAAAAAAAAATGAGACATAATCGTTTTTTACTTGAAATACACACATTATAATATACAGGAAACATTGTGGGGACGTATGATGCGTTCCATGAACTACAAACCTGGCTGGTGGGCCCTTTATTTTTGTTACTGTATGATACCAATCATAATGTATGTTTGGTATTTATTAAAACGTTCACGTGAGGTACTAAATTCACGAAACTTAAAATGCTTGCTTATATAATGTATTGAATTCTTGTAGTAACTTATGAGGCCACAATTTTTGAAAAATTCAAGTAATACAATGAATAATTATCAAGTATATTTTATAATGCTTTTTATCCTTCAAAAGCTTTAATAAGCTATAAGTAGTTATTACTTTAAAAAATTAATTTATTATTGCAGGAATTATTATTGATCCTTTTAACAATTTGTATAGTAATATTATGTGCAAGTTTAATTTTACTATTTTTCATAAAAACATTCCCAAAATTTATAGAATACACCTTCAAAATCAAGTAATATTGTTTTTATCTCTACACAGCTATATTTACAAGTGTAATAACAAAATTAATTTGCAATATTTTTTTACTGGTTATTTATAGTGGAGTCTATGGAGTCAAATTGCAACATATACTGCAGAAAATAGTTGGATATGGGCTGTATGTTTCATAGGTTTTGGTGTACCCGTATTTCTATTAATTCATTTTTGCTGGTTTAATAATCAGGTATAAAACATACTTTCCTTGATAAAATATATATTTTATTGCTACTTCTTTCAATGAATTTCCAACAATTAATATTTTAATATATCACATTCTGTGTTCACATGGTATGTTCAAATTCTATATTAACATTCAATCACATTTGATCTATATTTAAAACTATTTAAGCTAGTTAAGCTTATTGCTTGTAAATTACGCGTTTTTATATTATGAATCGCAGCGGTAGTGCTATAATTATAATAGTTATATATTTCATAATATTATGATAATACCAAGTATTAAATTCAAAATGTTTTTTATGTTTTAAGAAAATTTTTGATATATTATTTTTAGGAAGACGATGATAAAAAAGAAGAGGAGAATCAAAATTTAGATGTAAATAAAGATTTACTAAACAATGAAGAAAAGAAAGAAATTCAGGAGCCAGCAGCTATAGAGGAAAATAAAGAAATTGAAAATGCAAATGAAACAAAGGAGATAACTGAACCTAAAACGGCAAGTATATTTGTAATAAACTGATTGATATACTTACAATTTTATTAAAGTGATGTGTGCAAACAATTTGGATCAAGTTATAAATAGATATTTTAATAATTGATATATATTTTATTTTTCTTCTATAGGATAAATCTAGTGGTGATGATGGTCCAAGGCGAAGAAAACCAAATAAAGAATGATAAGCATCAAAATAAATATAAGAAGAAATTTATTCTTAAAGTGTTTATCTGACTTTCACATTCCACATTATGCTTGCTGTTGTGGATAGTAGTATTATCAATCAGTAAATATGCGATGTTTTCATTAGCAATTCATTCCTCGTTTAGAAATATACATGCTTCTTTCTTAAGAATAATTTATCATTATATAATATAATTCAACAAAATGTCTTTGTGTACACACACAGTAAGTATATTTATAATATATTAAAAAACTCTACTTATATATATGCATTCAATATACATATGAGAGATTTTCACATATGTAATAAATATCACTTGGCTATATATTATATCAATGAAATTTTTTAATGTTTCCGTTTTAAACAATTATTAAACCTTTTTAAAGTATTAATAACGCAATGATATCTGTTTCATGATATTTTCTATTTATTACAGTTGACAAAATCATTCTGTGTGTCAAAAAAACTCATAACTGCATATAAGCAGTTAAAATAATTAAACCTGATATGTAATGTCACGAAGAGCTGATTTTGTATTTTTATTACTTATTTTCTGTGCAATCTCATGTACATTACATAAATACTTAAATATATAAATAAAACATATTAGCATATTAATGTATATTAATAGATAACATAAAATTATGTAGACTTGAGATTACAAAAAGATTGTGAATATATAATTACTGTAAACTGTAATCATTTGATTGGTGTAAACAAAAATATAAAATATTAAAAATCTAGTTCACATGTTTTTATTTCGTTTATCATATAAACAATGAAAAGCAATAGTAATATCCAATAAAGCTACCTTTTTATTTTTAAGCATGATTCCTAAAATTTCCTCACTTATGTATGATGTGTGTATGGGATGTAATTTAAGAATCTTCGATATTAATGGAGATATCAAACAATACGTGTAGATCTTTATGTTTCATGTCAAAATCGGAATATTCAGTAAAAAGTAGTTCAACATTCTCAAATAAGAACGTCGTAGAATGATATTATCGATAATAGAGATAATAGAGATAACGTATTTAAAGAGAACAATTCACATAATATATTATAATTAATTACAATATTAATTTTATGTGCGTTATATATTATTATATTGTTACATAAAAATATACACCTTAATTAAATTAAAATGATCTTAGAGAGGAGATGATTTTTTTTAATATTAAAATATCTTCTTTATTATGAATTTTTATAAAATGTAAGAAAGTAATTGTTAATAAGACTATATATATATTATTGCACTAACGTAAAAATATCTTGTATAACCTGCATATACAAAGATATATGTAAAAAAATGTGTTGTAATTATCACAGATAAAGTAAAAATAATGCAATATATTCAATATATACTAAAAAAATATAAAATGTTATTTTTGTATTTTTTTTTTTTTTTTTTTTGTACACCTTACTATATTGAGGATCTCACGAATAATTTTCTTTTATTATTATTAGCATTTTACTTACAATATTATAATATACATTTAATATCATTTTATTTGAGATAATAATATTTTTAGTTCATGTATCCATTTAATAAAGTCTGAAAAATTGTCTTAAATGCCATATAGCCTAAATACAAGAAAAAGAATTTCCACTTCTTATATAGATTTTTTTGTAATATTCTTACAAGTTTAACATTGTCTGTTCATTAATCTTAGTAACGAGATTCGATATATTCTTAATACGAAATATTACTGATTTCTGTCAAAAAGATAGATCATTTTAATTGTGGAAATAAAAATTTTATAATAATCTTAATTAATGTAGAGTTCTTACAAATAAATATATCTGAAATCAAATAAATAAAATACCTTTACAATTTGCAATACAGATGATTTAAATTTCAACTATTTAATCTGATATTTCTCTCACATTCTGCATAAAATAAATTTATTTGACAAGATGGTATAATTATTAATTATTGATTTCTTTGATGAAGTATCTCTTATTTTAGTTTTGCAAATTCATGTAAATATCAATTTCATGTGGTACAATCAAGGACTAATCGAAGAACTACCAGAATTTTGAGAACATGATTTGCAAACAGGTACAGCACGTTGTGATAGATGTCCAGTTAAGACATCATGCGTACCCATACATCGTGTACATAGTACATTCCCGCAAGACCAACAATGATGCTAAAAGTAATAACAATAATGAATGACCATACATAGTTTTTATTTCTCCTATATCTAGTGAATCATTTTATTTGTCAATATATTAGAAAAATTCATTTACTCAAATGCATACCTTCCTATTAAAAGCATCAAATGTAGTCGAACAAGTACATTCCTCCATATTACGAGATGACTTCCATTCTATGGCAACTGTTTTTAACTCATTCTCAATTTGGCTTGCTTTTTCTTTATTTTTCATTTTTTCATCGTGATTAACATTTTCCTTAATAGTTTCAGATAAAGATTCTTTGACATATTTGTTATCAAATTTATGTTTACCTTGAATATTTATTTTTTGTACGTTATTTAAATTTAATAATTGACTCAAAGAATTAACTCTCTGAAAGCGTATAAGCGTTCATTCACCTTTAAAATTTTTTCAATATTATTATATTAAGTCAAAAGCAAAAAAGTTCGTATACCTTTGCAAGAAGTTTAACGTGATCTTCTAAAGAACTACTATGATCGTGAATTGTCAATAACATATCTTCGTGTGCCTCTCTAGGATGAATACCATTCTCAAATCTAAAATATAATCCTCTCCAAATGCTGTAAACAAATATATTTTTTAAATAAACCTATTTTAGTTTACATACACGTACACGTATTATTCTAGTCAAGTAAATGCTTATTACATAATATTTTGTGGCGCTAATTTTGGCTGGAGAACATCATTAGAATCATCATTCCAATGTTTACATTCATATAGTGGATTGATATACTCGTTTGTATTATTTGCAACATATCCCCACAAAGAATACGTTCTTTCTGATAATCTATAAATACAAGAATATACGATTTAATCTCTTAATATTAAATCCGATCATAATTATTATACCTAAGAGTCTGCCTTTCTTTTTCAGAATTTCCAATAAATGTTCCATATTGACAGCTATGAACATGGTCATGAAGTGTTAAAAGAAAAAATTCATTGAATTGAAATTTATGAGGGTATTGCTGTAGTAATTGATAAGTTGCATCTATAAATTGAGTAAATATCGGTGCTAATTCTTTGCCGTCGCTACTAATATAACCACAGCGGTCACTGAACTTATGACCGAATGATAACCAATCTTTTTCTACTAATGCCTGATAAAAGAAAGAAACATTCTTAATGCATACATTGATACACAAGCAAACACAAAGATACACACACACTAGTTTTTATAATTTTTAATATTTAAATATTTACCTGAAATCCTTGAATAGTTCTATAATACGGATCTAAAAGTAAAGCAGCCAGAGAACATACTTGCGCTGTACGATCCCAACCATCGCTACAATGTACTACTACGCTCACGCCACCAAAAACTGCTCGTGCAATAAACCAGGCAGTTTCTAATATAGAACGAATGTGCTTTAACCATCCACTGCTTTCTAAACCATTTAAAAATGCACTCATTGATGTCGTCCTTTGTACTAAATTAAACAACATATTAATCGTATTTTGTACTTCAATGTATGCATAATGTTTTAACATAATGTAGAGATATTCTGGCTTACATTCTATAAGCTTGTTCAAACTTGTTCTCATGACATGTATATTTTCAATCCCAAAAAAATGAAACTTTATATTATCATAGAAATTTTCATTTTCGTATCCTTTTCCTGCTGCCCGATTTGCAAAAGCATTAATCTATATGAAAAATAACAATATTTATAATATAATATTATGTATTATATAACTGAATAAATAAATAGATAAATAAATACACACATACACACACGGTTTACTTACACGTGGCCTTGTATCAACAACATACATATACTTTGAATTAGGATTTGTACAAAGTATATAATACATAATTAATTCATCCTCGGGACATCGTGCACTAAATCCTGAAAGTGGTTGACTGCAACGGCAGATAACAGCCTAAAATGCTTTATCTATAAATTTGTTCAATGTAAAACTAATTAATTATGTATACAAAATAGATAACAAACCTTATTTGAATGTAAATATGTTAATACAGGAAGCCTTCCTCTACTTCTAAATTTTGCACTACCTAATAAAATGTTGTCTGCACAAGTGCTTGGAACATATATATATTTTGGGTATGTATCACAAAGCTAAAAAAATGTTTTAAAAATGTATTGAAAATAATCATTGCAACTATTTAAAAATGCATAGTATTTTTTATACCTCGTAATTAGTATTCAAGTATGAAAGAGACCATTCTTCATTTGGTACTCCTTGTCTTTGAAATTCACTTTGTACGTTAAAAAAGTTCCAACCAACATGTTGCGGTAATATTTCTTGATAACTGAAGCAATAAAGATCCTCTAAATTTGCTATAAAAACATTTAAAAATAATTAGCTTTAATGTATAGTATAATATTTTATATACAGAAAGTACATAGTATATAGTATATGGTATAGTGTACAGTATATATTATATAGTATATAGAAAACAGAAGATAAATTTATATTTAGTTTCAAAAAGTAAAATATATAGTTCAAATTTTTCTAACAAACTTATAAATATAATTTTACCTGGGCAAGACAGTTTTAGTAATGTAAGATAAATGTCATGGCAGTCACGTTCCTTAGGTATAACAAAAGTAACAATATAAAAATGTTTACACTTAATATATAAGGGTGATCCTGTAGTAGTCAAAGGTTGTTTTTCTATGTTGGATATATGAGTATATAAAACCTACAATAATAGTTGTATCTCTATTGCTGTCTTTCTTAAATGATAAAATATTTACTTTATAAACTTAATTAAGTTAATAAATTATTAAGAAATATTTACCCATATTTTTTTTTTACCATTTCGTTCTATGAATATAAGATGTGTTAAGGTTAAATATAATGTACCTATAGAATGATTATTACTATACTTTTCCAATAAGCGAACGTTTTCTACCTACAAATTGAAATGATATTAAATATATAAACAACAAAATTTATATATATTTGTATATGTGTGTGTGTGTGTGTGTGTATATAAAATGAATATAAAAGTTTAATATCATATATAAATTCTCAGTAAAATTTTATATATTAGACTGACTATTATTTATATTGATTTACCTTTGGAATCTTTATTTGGTCCATTGCATATTACTATATACAAATATGGTATAACAATGGATATTTTTATATCCTGACTAGATACTACTTTATTGTACATATAACGACACTTTCTTTAAGAAGTTACCCAGGCAATCATATTTTATAAAATTCAATCATTACACTACAACTATTTACAAAGGTGTTTTTATCTAATTGGTATCATAGTCTTTCAGTTAAAAAATATACAACTGACAGATAAAGCACAGATAACTTCACTATCATTTTTAGAACAGGATTACCAATCTACAGCATTTAAAAACAGAAGTATCCTTTTTAGGTTTTTTTTTTTTTTGTTACTAAGCCGATCGCTGAATAAGAATTTTTTTTTGAAATTTTACTTTATTCTATTTTATTAATTCTTTTAATAACATATTCTTAAAGTGAATATATATATATATATATGTATATGTGTACATACAATTATATACTATCATATATGTAATAACGTTTACAAACAAGTTTTTATTATTTAATTAGTATTTTTTTGTTTTTAATAAAAATATATTTCTTTATTTCATTAAACTAATAATTGTATAAAATCGCTAATTATGAAAAATTTTATTGAAGTATCAAAAAAAAATTATATATATAGTACATACAAAATATAAAAAGATTTGACTATTCACCACTTTTAGTTCGTAGCGTATATAACCTTACGACAGGTTGAATAAAATAATTGCTTCACAGAACACTGTCCCTACTTATATAGGTTATACCCCTCTCGCACGTAATCTAATAATCGAGTTAAAGTGTGACAGAAATGTTTATATGTAATAAAAACAATGGTACATTTCATCAAAGTAAAGAAAATCCATATACTAGATTATACTTTTTACTTATAATTAAACATATACAAATAGCTAAAGCGTATTTAAATAACCATTATTTCAATATTACTTGTAATATCAAAATATAAAAAGAAACTAACTGTAGAACTGTCGAAGTTATTATGTCCTTTTGGATAATATTATTTGAAAACAACAAACACATATTCGAAATTTTACTGCTTGAACAGTTAAAGTACTTCATTTTATACGAATAATGATAAAACAGGAAACAACTACCGCCCTCATTCTAAACGGATTGATGGTAAAGTTCTGTTTTACCATTAGTCGATGACTAGAATATATTTTAATAGTTGGTAACTAGGAAATCCTCATTACAGGATGATTAAAACGTGATTCAAAATCGATTTTGATGAATAAGGTCTTATTTTAAAAATGAAGGTTTAAACGAGGACATAGCTTTTTCGGATTTTTGAAAAAGCTTTATTTTTATGTATAAACTATTCTTGAAAAAACACCATTTTTTGATATGATTTTTTTCAAAGAAAATTTATACTTTTTCCAACTTTTTGTTAACTAACTCCAAATTCTGCTTCAAACTCTTCTTTAGTTATCTGAAATAATATAATATTATATGTTGACCAATTAAAAAATAAATATATAAAAAAAATAAAGCTAATTTTAATATTTGATTTGAACTTGTAGATTACCTTTTTCTTTTTAAATTTTTTTATTAATGCTACATCTTTTGCTAATTCTTCTAACTCTTCTGAAGTAATAGATCTCTTTTTTTTTTTAACTTGAACAATACCCTTTTCTTGTTGAATTTTTTTCTTTTCTTTTCGCTTTTTACGTTTTTCTTGTTTTTCTAATTTCCTTTTTTTTGTTTCAGTCCAAGATTCTGTTTGTTTACATTTACGTTTCATTCTTCCAGGCCAAGTACCTGTATTATGAAACTCATTTAATTTTTCTTGTCTGATTCGTTCCTTTTCTTTGTTCAAATATGTAATTGAATTGGAATCTATTTCTGGAGCAACAAAAGATGTTATATCGCGTCCTTTTAATTCAGGCATTCGTGGCATTTTTAATAAACCAAAACCCATGGCAAGGTTTCCTAAATCAATATCTTTTAATCTTAAAATTAAGTTACATTCGTGTTTATTATATGCTTGTACATATGATACAAATGCCCTATTTGCTTTATCAAATATTTGTCTATCTTTCAATTGTAAGTCACGCATACATTGTAAACACTTTTTCGTTATATCTGTACATACTTCTAATTTCATTTCTTGTACATCTACTTTTTGATTTCTTTTAATAAAATCTATATATGCATCTTCATTTTTTAATAGGAAAAGTAATGCACTTCCTTTGTGCCCAATTCTGGCTGTTCTTCCACATCTAGCAATACAAATTTATTGATTATAGTTCCAATTCCATTTTTTATAATTCTACGGTTATTAATTTACAAATTTTTCATAAATTTAAGATTTTTACCTATGTACAAAATTGCTGGCAGTAGATGGAGGATCGTATTGTAATACCCAATCTACTTCTGATATATCAATACCTCTAGCCATGACATCGGTACATATTAAAATGCCAGCTTCTATTGAACGAAACTCATCAAATATTTTGTATCTTTTTTTCTTCATTTTACCGTGTAAAGCTAACACTCGTGTCTTTGATAACATTCTATATAATAATAATTGAGATTTAAAAAATTCTTAAAACAAATAAAAATTAAAGATAAATATAACTTACGCTTGTATAACATGGCTGAAGTAATCTACACATGCGCAGGTAGATAAAAAAATCATATATTTTAAATGAATTCCTTTTTGTTGAATAAAACTTATCATTGTTGATAACTTATTTTCAGCTTGTATTACTACATAATTATTTGTTAAGCTCAAAGGTGTTGATATATTAGCTTTCTCCTTTACAGAAACAAAAGCTGGATTTCTTAACCCTGCTCTGATTAATTGTTGTAATTCTTTCGTTTGTGTAGCAGAAAAAAGACCTGTTCTTCGTAAACGTGGTAAATAACTTAATATAATATCTAATGTTTTTGAAAAACCTAAGTCTAGTAATCTATCAGCTTCATCCAAGACTAATATTTCCTAAAAATGATATTAAATTGAAAAAGAAATACAACAAGAATAATACACGTGTGACGTTAAACTTAATTACCAAAGATTTCAAGCATTTTGTTAAATTTATACTTTTACAATTAGAAAGCATATCTTCTAATCTACCAGGAGTGGCTATTATGATATTGGCACCACCTTTTAATTTCTCTATATCTTCATTAATAGTTGTACCACCGACAAGAATTACTTGCTTCAATAATAAGAGCTTATTTAAGAAGTTTGCTAATACTTCACTGATTTGAATAGCTAATTCTCTAGTCGGTGTTATTATTAAAGCTCCTATTTCTGTATTTTTCCATTTATCAGGGCGTCTCTATAAACATTTCTAAATTAGATAACATTATGTCTTATAACCTAACCTAACCTAACCTAACATAACCTAATGTTGTCTTGAAATAAATCATTTATCTAGATACATACTTGTAATATTTCCATTAAAGGAATAAGAAAAGCAAGTGTCTTGCCACTACCTGTTACTGCCTCTGCAGCAACGTCTTTCCCTTTTAAAAGGAGAGGTATACAGGCTGCCTAAAAATACAGTAAAGACGATTTTTTCTCTTATAAAAATTCAAATCTATAATTAAAGGAATTATACATATAAAAACAATTAAAAAACATTATGCGAGGTATCTTACTTGAACAGGTGTCATGATCTCAAATTTCAATTCCTGAAGTGTTTCTAATACAGGCTTGCTCAAAGGAATATCTAATTCTTTCCAATTCTGCGTTTTCATATTTAGTTTGTAAGTTCTTACAAGATAATATTCTACAATAACGGTAAATTATTAATTACAATTCAAAGTTACACATATAAAACTCGTGAGAGTAAAATATAAACACGTATACTTAAAGGTTATGTTCGAGCGTTTTCTACGTTACCGGTCGAGTCTAATACTGTCGTCCCGAGCAAATGACATGCGCATATAACATAGTTTATATAAACGATATATAATCGTATATCGATATGATAATCGTATATCGATAAAAAGCGATATTTAATTTTGAATATACAGGAAGGATACATAGAAACGTAAAAATAGATATAAGTGCACACGTTCGGTTTTTAACGCATTGACTTTATTTTGATGCATTTTTAAATCTCTTCGATATAAAATTTGTGTCTAACGATGCCAGACTCTGTATTATCTTTCGATTGAGGCTCACCTTTCTTCTTACTTTGTATATACACACGACTAGGTCTAAGGCCGTAGTATTTATCTTTCCTCTTACAACAAATTGCATATGCACGAATCAGTTGAATAATGCACAATCAATCAATAAATCAATCAATCGAACGATCTTTTTTTTTTCTTCTTATACATAATCGCATCTTTTCGTTCTTCGGTAGAACATTTGTGTATTATTGGTGTTATCGTTGCAAACAGATTGCCGTCATTCATTCAAACATAATCTATTAATATTAGATCCTGAAATTTCTTTTTTTGTCTTCTTCCCCCTTTGTTTATAGAATTTTTATAAAACCATAAATATGTATTATGCAATGCTTTTTTCCAAAACAATAATCCAATTCAATGTACATTAATCATTGAAATTTATACGCAATACAGAAAATTAATAATAACAGCAACATCATTATCATCATCATTATCATCATCATAATAATAATTTCTAAATTATCACATCATGGACATCATTATTTAGATCAACTCGATTAACATTTGAATGACATTGCATAAAAGTGAATTAGATCGGTCTATCTTTCAATTTTATTTCATGTAAGGAAAAAAGATAATTTATAATGTTCTCTCCATTAGCAATAAAACCACCAAAGTTCTTGTTAAAATAGCACTTCTATCATTTTTCTTTTTTTCTTTCTTTTTTTTTTTCATGCCACAACGTAGAAATAACGCTTTTTTCGCTTCATGCTTTTGTATAATATCGGAATCGTTTAAATTCGTACATTATTTCAAACACGATGAATTAGAGATATTACTCGTGTACAAATAACGTTTTTTTTTCTTTTTTTTTTTTTTTTCTTCATATCGTTTCGTAATCTTGTCGCCGTTGACATTAATACTATCTTTAACAATACTACGACGCGTCAAATACTTCTTCTTTGTCTCATACGCATTTACAAACATGTTTATAAGATGTAGCCTCCTCCTTCTTTTTTTTTTTTTTTTTTTAAAGATCTTGCGACGAGGATGTCGTCGAGGTACTCTTTTTCAATGTGTAATTGATTGTACTTAAAATGTTTATATTCATACATATATAAGACACTCTTCGTGTTTCTTTCGTTCTACGAAGAGATATCGCGCAGCATGAAAGTACCGTAAAGTAAGAAAATATCCCGTGTACTTTCGTGTTTTTATGTAATTGCTTGACACATTTATTTTATTTTAATTTATTTTATTTTATTTTCGTCTTCTTTTTTTTCTTCTTCTTCTTCTTCTTCTTCGTATAAAAAAAGATACTTGAACCATATACGACCATTCGCATTAATGCAGCAACTTTGGATTTTTACAATATTCCAAAGATAAATCGTCGATCCTATTCAATTTGAGTAACACACGTTGCATCAAAATTTTCATTCTTCGTTATTATTAGCGAGAAAATTATCAATCGTTTTATTAGCGATATTCGCATCTTATTATAACTTTTCCTATCGATAATCTTTCTTGTTTTTCCTAATTACAAGAATTCTAAACGGTATGTAGCAATGGATTGATGTACCGAAAAAATAATCTAGGTTTCGTATTCGTTATTTCATTCTACTGCACTGGTGGCACAATACAAATTGTATGTTACATTGTCTTTTGTTTTCTGTGTTTCTTTCTCGTTTTTTGTTGTGTGACATTATAATGAGAAAAAATTATTAATTATTTCGGCTCGATAAAAAGATATTCTTGTTATAATTTGTGCCTAATATAACCAGGGGAATTGATGGTACACGCTCGAAAATCTTAAACAACATATAGATATGGAGAGAGAGGATGTATGGGTATTACTTTTTAAGTAACCCATATTTTGAAAAAATTAATCACTTTCAAAACGGTCGACACTTTTTGCGTTTTTGTTCTTTTTCCTTTTTTATATGCGCTTTTAAAATATCTGCTTTTCTACATCCTAAATTATAATCGCAGAAAGCACGGCATATGATATGATCTTGTTTCATTCGTTTTTATATATATATATATATATATATATATGGTAAAAGAACAATATGTGCTAATATGACGAATTAACAAAGTAAAAGAATATTCTGATCGTTCGCACGTTTAAGTAACTTCTTTTATAAGAAAACGAGAGATGACGTAGCTAAAAAAGTTTACAAATAGCAACGTATTAAAGTGTTCAGTACCATTATGAAAGTTTCTTGGACTTACAAATCTTATTCTACCATCGTAGAATACTAGTAATCGTCTTTTTCATTAATTATTCCTTGTAATGGCTACTGATTGTGCGGCAGAATGACTGGTATAGTCTGTTGGGCTCCTGGCGGAGGTTGAGGGGGTAAATATTGCATGTGTTGCGGTGGTATTGGTATGTGAGGTGGGATAATGGGGCACATAATCGGATAACTTGGAGCGTGTCCTTGCGGAGGTGGTTGTGGATAGGTAGGCTGTGGTGTTCCAGGAGGATTGTATGCACTCTGCGTGTGTGGTGGATTGGGATTAGCTGGGGAGGGTGTTTGGCTTGGTGGCTGCTGTGGAACATGTGGATGCGGGTGTGTATGTGGACCCATGTACTGTATGCCAGGAGCTTGCGGGCCTGGTGAATCATGATGGTGATGGTAAGGGTTCGTGGACATATGTGGTGGTGGCGGTGGCGCCTGTACCATGCGTACCATTTGCTGATAGGTTGGTTGCCCTGGATAAGACACCTGGAATGGTGGATGTAATGGAGCTGGTGCTAGCAATGGTTGCCCAGTTGCTGCAGCTACTTGCATTTGAGAAGCTATATCTGGCGCTCGATGTTGCATCATTGGCACTATAAAGACAAAATCTATTAGATTTGTCCTTTTAATAAAGATTATTATTAACCATTATATCAATAAATGTCGATAAGATTACCAATAGCAATTGTAAGTATATCAGAACTTTTGCTGACTGACATTTGTTATTGGTATTTATACAGGATAGGCCAAAATTCGAAAAGTAGGATTTGACGAGTAATCGGAATATGATAAAAAAATTGTTTACATCCTATAATGTAGTTTCAACAGGATGGGATTACTGTACGTATAATCAGAGTCACAATGATCTTGCCGAGATAGCTATTCAACGAACGGATATCTTCAAAAAATTTCCGAGATTAATTGGTTTCTTCGTTTTTTTTTTTTTTTCTATCTTTTAGTTCTCGATTATTTCCCGTGGAGATATTTGAAGGAACTTCAAGGATTGGTGTCTCAAACGTTAACTAATGTTATATTTAATTTTGAATTTTGGTCCACCTTGTATATGATGTGTATGTATGTGTGTATGTATATATGCTCACCTTTTCTAAATCTTGTTACAGGCTGTGCTGGTGGCTGACTGAACGCAGTTGGTGGTTGGCTAGTCATTACATATGCTGGCATGACAACTGTTGCAGGCATAGTGGCACCGGTATATTGTGGTGTTTGTGGCGTGTGTGGACGACTAGGTGTCGGTGTACTAGGAGATCGCTAAGGATAAACAACTGATGAATAATTGTTTTACATCTACATTGTACATCATTTACATATGTACTTACAGGTGTAAACGGCTTGGCGTTTGGATTAAATTCCTTTGCATTAGGATTTAAAGTTGACTTTTTGAAGGCAGTAGTAATTTTTTCGACTGCTGGTTCTTGCACATTTGATTGCGTGATTGAAGAATTCTGTTGTGGCTGTTGCTGTTGCTGTTGTTGTTGTTGTTGTTGTTGTTGTTGCTGCTGCTGTTGCTGTTGTTGTTGTTGCTGCTGTTGCTGTTGTTGTTGTTGTTGTTGCTGCTGCTGTTGCTGTTGAGCTTGAGGCGGGCTCGTAGATCGTATAGGCAATGGTCCCGGTGGTGGTTTGGTAGTAACAACGGACTCTTCTTGAACCGTTTGATGCTGCTGATGTGGGCTTTGATGCTGTGGCTGAGATTGTTGTTGTGGTTGTGAAGAATTATGTGGTTGGTGGTTCTGTTGATGATGTTGCTGAGAATGAGCTTCCTGGTGATGATGCTGCTGTTGTTTTCGAGAAACAGACGTTGTTTCCTGAGCAGTTGAATCTGTTAATTTGAAATCTGTTGCAAACTGTCTTAGTTCTGAGTGTTGTTCTTCTCTACTCCTTGGCGTTGGGATCTTGAATAGCATAAATAAATTATGCTTAATCTCCGGTTAATTGAAAAATATTTAACAAAACATTTAATGACAAACCTTTCTATGATCTGGTTTATGTGGAATTATTTCAATACGTTGAATATCTGTAGAGTTCTGCTGTTGCACAGAGGAATGTTGTTGATGTCCTGATTGTTGTGGTTGATGCGAAGATGCGGCATTTGGCTGTGAAAAAGGAGCTGGCGGAGCTTTATCTGCTTGAAAAACCTGTTGTCTGCCAGGACGTTCACGCTTTTCTGTACTTATTTTATTAGAAGGCCCCTGTTGTTGTTGTTGTTGTTGCGGCTGCTGTTGCTGTTGTTGTTGCTGCTGCTGTTGTTGTTGTGGTTGCTGTTGTTGTTGTTGTTGGTGCTGCTGTTGCTGCGATGGTTGTTGCTGTTGTTGCGGCTGCTGAGGATAAGTAACTTGAGGAATAGTAGGAGCAGCCTGAGATTGTGGTTGAGTTTGCTGCATTGCTAAATCCAAAAAATATTTTTATAAAAGTTTATTTAATTACAAATAAATTAAAAATAAATATAAAAATTTCCCTGCTCTCGTCCATTTCTCTTTCAATATGCATATTGTATCATAATAAATGAATTAATAATATATCAAGATTTTAAACGAATAAATAAATTGTACCTGCAGAAGACGCTTGTGTTGTAGGAGATACAAAAGGGGGCGGAGTGTTGTAATTAGTGTGTACAACTACTCCAGTTGGTGGCATTGCCATATTAAGAGGTACTGGATGTGGCATGGAACCATGGGTCGTTTGAAGACCAACTGGGATGTTAGGCGATACACTGACGTTGGGCGATGGTGTTTGATTAAAAACAGATTTGCTAGTTGCAGATCCTGGCGAAGAGGGTGGTGGTGTAGATCTTATTTTCCCAGTATCCCAATTTTTCTTTTTCAAAGGAGGTGGGACGTATTTACCTTCGTTTGGTCTTACCTAATAGCATTATAAATATAAGATGAGTATACAGCTTTATATAAAAAATCATATAAACATAATATAAGAATATTTACCACAGAAGCAAATCTTTCCTCTTCATCACCATTTTCTAATTCTAACCGTGCTTTATGATTTGGTTGAGATTCTATCTCATTTGCTATTTCCGCTGCCTTCTGTTCTTGTTCTTTATAATCTTTTGTATCTTTACGCTGAAGCTGTAAAGTATAACCAACTAATGATGGTTCAAATGTTGTTTGAACTCCATATTTTTGTTCATTTTTGCGGAACATTTCATTTACATCCCAACCATTCTACAAATATAATTGTCTTATATAACTCACTTAATCAAACACTACATTTATAATTTTTAATACAAAATCACAAAAAACTTACAGCACCACCATCTAATTCTAAATCATCACCGTTCATAGTAGACGGTGCATCCCATGGCTCTAGTTCTTTTTCTCCAACTATACCATTAAATTTACTAATAGCAGTGTCTGTTTGGAAAGTATCTCTTATGGCATAGTCTAGATCAACGTCCTTGGCAGACATAGTTATAATATCATGAGGTTTAAAAATCAATTTTTCTACTACACTTTCAACACTAATTTTCCCGGAACTTTCTACCCGATGAGCCATCTCTAGAACCACATCAAAACGACTAGAGAAAGTTCTAAAAATTCCTTCATAGACCGAACCGTTTTGTGTTTGTATCTACAACAATATTTGAAACATATTAATTTTACGAAAAATAAAAAAAAAAAAATAAACATGAAAACATTCCAAACATGTTTGAATCAAATTTTTACTTAAGTTTTTATACTTTTGTAAGAGTAAATCTAAAAAAAAAAAAAGAAGTTAAATACCTGCACCGTGTTACCAACATGGCTAGTGACAGAATGCATAAAGTGTGCATTATTATAAACACCTTCCGCAGCAACACATCTATCATGTGGTCCTCTTGCTCGTGGCGACCTAAGAATTTATATTATTTTCATAATAAACCTTCAACACATTGTAAGTTTATTATTCAATAGGTTCATATTGCCTTTGTTTTTTTGTCTAAATTTTTACATTTGCAATTGTGAAAAAGAGGAAAAAGAAAAAAGAAAGCAAGAAAAAAAATAAAGAAAGGAAAGAAGAAGAAAGAGAGAGAGAGAAAGAAAGAAAGAAAAATTTGTAATTAAAAGCAATACCTAGTAGGATTGGAACGATTCTTTCTCTTGCTATTCATCCTGCCAGCCGTTGACGTTTCCTCGTCAGTGGTTGGTGGATTTCTGGCGCCGATTTGATGGGGCCCTTCTTGTTTCCTAATATATATATATATAGGGATCGGAATTTTGACTAAATTTTCCTAATAATCTTTTAGCGTCAAAAGAAATTTTTTTCTATAGTTTCTCGTTAAACAGGAAAAAGGAAAAGAGAGAGAATGAGAAAGCGAGAAAGAGAAAGAGAGAGAGAGACAAAGAGAGAGAAAGAGAGAAAGAGAGAGAGAGAGCAATAAAAGAAGACGGAGAGGGAGAAAGCGGGAAAGACGGAAAGAGAAAAATAATAAGAGGGAAAGAGATGGAAGGAAAAAAAAAAACAAAAAGGAGAAATGGAGATAGAGAAATAATGATGGAAAAGAGGTAAACGTGGCGCCGGTAAGTGTTTAATAATTACGAGGTTACACAATCTTAATTATGTCTTTGAAGAATTTCTTTAGATTTTCAAAGACTGAAATTGACAAAAGGCCTTACTGGCCGATATAACTATTGACACATTCGTAATTGGCTTTTTTAGGTTATGCTGAAAGTCTCTTGTAATAGCACGTTCGTCTCGTTGAAAAGGAAAGCGCGCGCGTGCGTGACACTGTAGTTTGACAGGTGCAAGGACGTGTGGAAAGGTGGAAGAAGAAGAAAGTGTCGGGATTTTGAAGGTTGACGTACACGGGGGAGGCACGAGCTGCTCGACACACGATATTTCTCTTGGTGCTGCGTGACGTAACTAGGTTCCACCTTCCGCGTGGAATGAAATGTTCAACACGAGTCTACGGTTTAACAACGTTACGAAAATGTGTATGTGAGAGAGAGAAAGAGAGAGAGAGAGATCGTACTTTCCTATTATTTCTTCTTTTCTTAGAATATATTTTTAATTAATTAATCAACATGTGGTAAACGATAAAAGCTAGCACACAAGCCGCCCGATCAACCCGATCCCGGTGACTGTCGCAGCACAGTCGCCACCTGGCGAATAATTTATCTCGTCACGTACCAACATACATATCATCTTTTTATCGAGATCCAATTCCCTTTTATTTATGATACCTTTCAAGGACCAATCAGCACGCGTTCTTTCATGAAAATTCCTACGCACTTCTAAGTGACTCTTGATTTTCTTTCTTTTGGTATATATAAATATGTATATACATATATGTTTGCGTATGTGTTTATATATATATGTGTGTATATATATATAACCGTCCAATATATATCTATAGCGTTTTTATTACACATCGAGTATCTCACTTCGAAAAACATTTCTGTTATTCACCATTTTATAATTTTTTAATTTCTCTGTAGAAAAAAAATTTAACAGACTTTTATTATCTTCTTGTGGAAGATTACAATCTTATATTCGAATATATATGATCATTAAAACGATTTATTCTTTTAATATAAGAGTTATACAATACATACTTTAGAATAATATAATATAAAATTTGTAATTATTTTTATAATACATATAATATACGACGTTTATTAAATAATTTATTTAATTAAAAAAGAAATCCTGTAATATTCTGATTGGATAATAACAAATAGTTCTCTTTTATGGCTGTAGATGGCGCGTCGAGTGCAAAATACGCATTTGAAATTCGTAACTAGTGGAACAATGTAATTTCGGATCAAATCAAATTTCTGAAGGTGAGGGCTGTTTCGTCGCAATAATCTATTTGGATTTATAAAACACATGTACGTATTAACAATATATTAACAATATTAAACCTAGTAGTTTCATTATAGAATAATATTTTAAGATCGAAGAATTAGTTGACATGTTTCACTTTGATTACTTTTTAATAATGGTTGCTTACTTTTTTTCATAATAATTTTTCTAAGATAAAAACATACAGATGTACGAACACATATCAGAATTTGTTTCGTAATTTACAAATTAATGCAAAATATCTTTAATATTCGTCCTCGTCCGAGTTGTATAAATTATTAAGTTTTCGAATGATATTCTTCGTTCTGTCTGAAACGAAGTTATTTATTTGTCCTAAAACGTTAACGAAATCGATCACTTTTTCGAATCCCTTATTTATTTCATCGATTCTTCTATTCTTCGAATTAATTTCTTCTTTCTTCGACATGATTTGATCTTCCAGAGAAGGTTCATTAAGCTTTTGCAATAATGTTTTATATTTTTTATTAAGTCTTACCTGACTAACTGCTAAGGATATCTATTGGATAAGAACCAAAAAAAAAAAAAAAAAACAATAAACAAATAAATAAAATAAGAATCATTTCGTTGCGATGAATATTTTGATATTGTATTTTTTACTTCGTACGAATTGTTTTCATGACTTATAATAAAAACAAAAATTATGCGGAAATATATATAGAGGTTAGATGCTTGAACTTACCATAAATAATAAAAAAAATAAAATGCACGATTTCATTTTCTCCGATGATAAACGTAATGAAATATTTGCGTGTGTGTGTAGTTAACGTAGTAAGTTATTAATAGTAATATAGTGCTTCCTTATTTTCTTTTTGTTTTGTTTTTCTTTTGGAATAATTCACTTATCAAAAGGAACGAACAAATAACACGATAAATAAATGCGTATAAATTCTCTGGTGTTACCAAGTAACGACTGTGAATGTAATGACCTAAATAATTTCTTTTATAAAGCGTTCGCAAATCGTTACATTGGAAATTATGAAACGTTTGACATTTTTTTTTTTTTTTTTTTAAATTTAGGTTAAATGTATATTTCAATATGCAATATGAAAGTTTTTGCTTTACTGTTACGTACATATTTATAAAATCACACACGCACGCATAATGTATATATGTACATACATACATACATACATATATATGTGTATATATATATATATATATTTGATAGTCCAATGGTCTAAATGATTAAAACTAAGAGAACTTATCTTTATTATTATCATTATTATTATCATTATTAAAGTTTGTTTATTTTTTCTTCTCCGAAGGAAGTTATTATCTTAAAATATGAGTATGAATTAATACGAATAAAGAATAATAATCAACGAAAAAATTGCGAATCATTACAAATTTTAGACGATATATCTGTGAAAGATTATTATCAAATGACGTTAATTTCAGATTAAAATTCGAGTATCTTTTTAGTATCGTAGGAATACGAAATTTTATTGCGAAATAAGTAGGACGAATTCTTTTTTTATATAAGTAGATGTGTAATCGGAATGATTCAACAGTATTGCCTAATAAGTTATCAAAATTACTCGTAATCATATATAATATTTCGTATGATTTTTATACGTTAAATCATTTTTTTATGGCGAAATTAATAGAGTTATTTATTAGAAAATGTTTAGGAACATCTAAGGTACATTCCGCATTGTTTAGAAATTTTTAATATTTTGAAATTTATGAGAAATATTACGTCGGCACAATGACCTCAAATATATGTATATAATATATGCTTAAAGAAAACTAATAAATGCGAAAATTTGTACAAACAAAAAAAAATTATACGATTTTATATAGTAAAATATATTTATTTATTTATTATTTTTTTTTTTCAAATACAAAAATAGTCTTTCATCTTAACACGTGTTTCCTTTTTTCTTCTTTTTTTTTCTCGTATTTATAGAAACTGCATCACTGTGTGTTTAGATTAATTTTAATTAATTCGTTTTGTTAATAAGAAAAGTTCGACGAGTTTTAAATCATTCTTTTTCTTGTTTCTTTTTTATTTATTAATTTGTGTATATATATATATATATATTCTTTTAACTAGTTTTGGCTGCTTGTTGCAATTGAGTGTTTAGATTTTGTGTGGTTTCTACGGCAAGTTCGACAGCTTGTTTCGTAAATTTGGCAATGTCTTCTTGTACTTTCTCAGAATTTTTGCTAACAGCTTTAGCTGTCTTGTCGGATTCTTGTACGAGGACTTGTAATCCTTCTTGTAACTTGGTTTGTAATTGATTTACTTGTTCACTTGCATTTGGAATTTGAGCATTGATATCTTCAACAACCTTGTTTAATTTGCCCTTGACATCGACCCACAGTCTTTCTAATTCTGGAGTTTTCTCGCTAACCTGTATTATACAAAGTTTATTTCTACGATTATATTTGCATTTAAGATCTTAAGAGACCTGAACAACAACCTCTTCCTTATTTGCCAAACAATTTGTTCATAAAAGACAGATAGGACCGACCGAAATAAACAAAATAAAAAAAAAACAACAACAACGATTAAGCTTGAGAAAAAATGATTTATTCAATTGGTCTCAAATATTTATATCATTTTTTTTCTTTTTTTTTTTACTTTTTTTTTTTTTTGATATTTCAAGAAATACTATTTCTTGCTCTGCATCTCTTTGGAAGCTCACATTTTCTATCTTCCTCTTCTTTTTATTCCGAAAGTTACCAAAATTCGATTGGAGAGTTCAATTGTGAGTTCCCTTAAATGATACGTATCAAGAACTTGTTACAATTAATAACGCGTACATTTTTTAAAGCTATATGACAAGATATCATAAGGTGTAAAGGGGAAAAAAAAAATCTTTGCGTGCATTTTTTTTTCTTTTTCTTCATCTTTCTTTTTATGTTTTTAATTAAAAAAAAATATTGTTTCCTCTAGCAAACGTTGCAAATATATTATAATATTAAATCAAAAGAGAGATGGTCTTACCTGTTCGGTTACATTTTTCACGAATTGTTGTAAATTGTTCACGAAACTCGTGCTCTGTTCCTTGACGGTGTTGACGATAGTTTCTTGATCAGGAAGATTTATTTTTTCTTGAAACTGAGCTGCCAGAGTATTGATATTTGCTTGTGCTTGACTAATTAATTCGGATAAATGAAGAGGTTGATTCGTTTGTTGAGCTTCAACATTGCTAGATGGTACTATTTTAGCCTCGGTGTAAACGAGGAACACTGTTAGAACGATCAGGTATGCGATCTTCATTTTCGATGATTTTTTTTCTTTTTGTTACCTCTTTAAAGAATTCGAACTCGTCAAATTACTAAAGAACGACTGATGCACGGACTTCTGGTATTGCTCCCTTTATAGGCAATGCTTATCATCTATTAATGTCGCTACACGAGGGCAAAGAGTAGTTTATCTTCTTTCAACTAAGAAGGAGAAGAACGATATTCTCGTTTTTATTTGAAATAAAAAAGAGAGAGAAAGAAAGAGAAAGAGAGAGATAGGCAATAATCTTCTTCGATTTTTATTCTCTTAAACACATTCCAATTTCGAATAATATATTAAATATTTCCTTTCGAAAGTACTATCATTTCTTTTTCTTTTTGGGTTTTTTGTTTCATTTTATTATTGTTATTATTTATTTATTTATTTTTTTTTTCACGATATTGAAAGTAGTAATCGTTTCAGAAAAAAAATAGTATTTGTCCGATTTTGTCAATTAGTCAATTTTAATTAAGATCATTTAATAAGAAAGTCAAATATTTCGATACTTTGATACTTTGTTATCAAATATATATATATATATATATATATATGTTTGTATGTGTATCAAACTATCAACAGAGTAAAGTGCACTCAGATATACAACTGTACAGAACATTTTCCGAGGACAAGGTTCTACGGAAAAATCTTCATCGATGCGTCTCGTTATCAAACATATAATTTTGTCTTTTCAATTTCTACACGATCGACATACATATATATGTAATTGTGAAATAATTTTCTGAGTTGAATTTTCTCTCTCTCTCTCTCTCTCTCTCTCTCTCTCTCTCTCTCTCTCTCTCTCTCTCTCTCTCTCTCTCTCTCTCTCTCTCTCTCTCTCTCTCTCTCTCTCTCTCTTTCTCTCTTTGCTCGTATACGTGCACATACGCGAATATACGAGTGTGTTTGGCATTCTCGATTTATCTTCGTCTTTATAAGAACCTTGACCCCGCGAGCATTTCAACTGGTATCGTATAAATCTTAGAATTTTTCTTTCTCTTATTACATCCTTCTCTTTTATTCGAAAACATCATTCGAATTGATCGTAAGTAAAAAGTTTTATTTTTATCATATACTTCATTGATCATTTATATATATTATATTAATTTCGACTAAAGATATTTTTGGTACTCTTAGAAATAAATTTAACGTTTGAAATGATATCAGATGCAATGAACCCTGTTCACATAATAATCTTATCCCAAAAAGGCAATTTCTTATTAATATTACATGTAACGATGATTTCGTGCTTTCGTATTACAAAATACATTTTTTTTTTTTTTTTAATTTTTTTTTCCTTTATGCGCGCGCGCGCGCGCGTGTGTGTGTGTATATAAATGAAAATCTTCAAATTAGATGAAAACAATAGTTAAACTTTATTATTTATCTTTTTAATAATAAGTACATATCCATTGTTCGCGTCGGTCATATTACATGATAATATCGTTTGAACGATATTATCATGCGAAGTACATATTTATGCATGTCCATCATAATTTACAAATTATTTCTCAATCTGTTTAATTCGATTACGAACAGAAACAATGATTTCATGGACGTAATCTTTAGTTCATCGGAATGCCCTTTCATATTTTTCTACAACTTCCTTTACTTTCGGATTGTTCAAAACTTCCTTGGATTTTTTTCAAATTCCTTTTTTGAGTTTTCCCAAGTTTTTTGTACTTTGTCTTTCAAACCGGGAGTCCTAGAGTTCTTTTCCGAGTCTTCTTCAGATCCAGAGTTCTCTTTCGAATCTTCTTCTGATCCAGAGTTCTCTTCAGAATGTTTTTTTAGAGTTTCAGAATTCTCGGGCTAATAATGATGGAAAGAAAAAAGTAAACAAAAAAAGAAGAAACAAATAAATAAATTGATTATAGATTAATATATATAGGAATACATGTCTAATTAATTTCAATGTATATATATTACAGATACGTCATATCGTTAATACATACTTTCGAACGCTTGTCGAATTTTTTCTTCGTTTCTTTTGATTTGATATAGTCCAAAATTTCCTTCACTTTTTTGTCGACTTTTTTCTTGAAATCATTCCAAGCTTCTCTTATATTTTTTCTCATAACATCAAATTCAGAATCATCCTTTTCGTCTTTCAACTCTTTTTCATTTTCAAAGTCGTTGGGTTGCTGACGATGAAAAGAAAAAAAAAAAAAAAAAAACATGGAAACAAACAAATCGATTGTTGTTTAATAGGTAATAAGAAATACACGTGTAATTGATTTAATTACATATGTATTATAAATATATCATATCGTTAATACATACCTTGGGACGCTTGCCGAGATTGTTCTTAATGGATTCAATTATCTCCTTGATATTGCTCTTAGCCTTTTCGAGGATTTCTTTTATTTTAGATTTGATCAGAATTTCATTGAATTTTGCAACAATTTTCTTTTTCATTTCGTCGACTGCTTTTTTTGTTTTAGCATTAGAACTTGTCGAATCTTCTTTTCGCTCTTCAGAATTCTGAGGCTGGTGATAAAGAAAATAAAATGAAAGAAAAAGAAAGAAACAAATCAATTATTATTTAATAGCTATAGGAAAATATTTTTAAAAAATTGATTATATATGTATCGTAAATATATTATGACGTTATTATATATCTTGGGACCGTTGCCGATTCTGTTATTAACAGACTCTATGATCTCCTTGATGTTATCGTTAGTCTGTTTGATTATTTTTTTAATGGCTCCTTTTACCTTGGAATTGTTCAAAATTTCCTTCATTTCTTTTTCAAGTTTCTTCAAGTCCTCCAAAACTTTCTTTGTTTCTTCTACCAAACTAAGAATCATAGAATTCTCTTCTTTCTCATTAGAATTTTTATTCTAATGATAATGAAAAAAAAGAAGAAAAATTAATTATTGTATAATAGATATGTTCAAAAACATGTTTAATTAATTTTATTTTGTATGTTTCGTAGATATGTTATATCGTTAATATATACCTTGGAAATAGTATTGATTTCTTCATTAACAAAATCTGGAATGTTCTTCATGAGATCCTTTTCTACCGACTTGTCAGTTTTCTCGACTTTTTTTATTTTAGAATTGTTGAACATTTCTTTGTATTTTTCCTCGAGCTTCTTCTTGAAATCGTTCCAAGTTTCTTGTGTTTTTTCTTTAAAAGTAGGAGTCTCTCGATCTTTTTCTTCTTCTTCAGAATTCTCAGGCTAATGATAATGAAATGAAAAAAAAAAAAAAAAAGATAGGTATAACAAATCAATTATTACTTAATATGTATGGAAATACAGATACTAATTAATTTAATTATATACGTATGATATATAAATAAATATATTATATCTTTAATACATACTTTGGAAACCTTCTTGCTTTCTTTCTGAACACTCTCGATAGTATTTTTTATGACATCTTTGACGCGTTCGATCATCTTCTTAGTTTTCTCCACGATATTTTTTACTCTAGGATTGTTAAACAATTGTTTACAGTTTTCCTTAAACTGTTTCCAACTTTGCTGTGCCTTGTCTTTAATTGTAAAACCATTGTCGTCATATTCTAGTACTACTTCCTTATCGTTGTTCTAATGAAAATTAAAAAAATAAAAAGAAAGAAAAAGAAAAAAGATTATTATCCAATGCGAATATGTCTATGTGTATAAAATTAATCGATCGATCTATGATCTATCGTACATGTATTATATCGTTATGTTATACCTTTTCAGCATTTTCTACTCGCGCGCGGGCACTGTCAACAGCGATTTGCATAATTTTTTTTGTTTTTTTTATCGCAGTTTCAACTTCATTAATGATAGCTTGCATGTTTGGATTTTGTTCCTCTTTATATTGTTCAGTAAGCTTTTTCTTGTAGTCAACCCAACTATCCACTAGTTCATTTTTAGATGATTCCGAATTCTTAAATAATAAGAAAAAAGAAAAGAAACAAGATTAATTATTTAATTAATTGTATTATCAAAGTATCAATTATATGGATATGTTATATCATTGCATCATACCTTATGTAGATTTTCATCACTACCTTCAATACTTTCCTCAACCGATAGTTTGATTCTATCGATCAATGTATTTAAGGTATTGGTTGTTAAGCAATCTTGGGCCATTTCGTTGCATGTTTTCTTTAACGTATTCTTCACGTCCGTCCATATTTCTTTTAAAGAATTTTGGAATTGAACTATTTCGGGGTCGGATAATTCGTTTGGTATAACTAACTGTTTCGAGTAGTTGCCCGGTACAGGAGTAGCCTATAATAATGATATCACCAAATTTTCATTTCTATTTTACGTACGTTGGATCTTATTAAAAAAAAAAAAAAAAAGAAAAGTAACGCGTTTCTTATATAATCTATCTATTCATAATCAAAATTAAAATATTTATTCTAAAATATTTAGAAAAGTTTCCAAAAATTGTGATATTACAATTAAACGCAAAATATTACGTAACACAATAAATAGTATTAAGTAACAACAACTTACACTATTTTATACTTTGATAATTTGATATATAAGTTGAATGCATATATAACTCACGAGTATACTCGTGACCGATAAATCATATGTTAACATGATGGAAAAAAGAAAAAAAAAAGAAGAACTAATCGACTTATTGTACTTTATTCTCTCTATATTTTTATTAATCATAAATCTGATATTTTATTATAACTGTATAATCAAAACAAACTTACCTGTACATATACCAAGATGGCAGATGCCAAAATGACTGTTAAGAAAATGCTCCGTGCCATGATTCCGTTGATTTCGACCAAACACTTTTTCAAGTGTTTTGACGATCTTTAACATCACTGCTCTTATATACTAACCGTATTTCATTAATTATGCGTATATTTGCCATTTTACTGAATACATCTTAAGGTTTATCAATCTATTTATATGCAGTATTAATTTGAAACACTTGCGTTAAATGTATCGAGAAAACAAAAACGACATTGTAACTATTCATGTGAAAAATTTATCGCATCAAATTGATAACGCAGTATATTTTTATTTGATTCATCATTTCTCGATTTCTTCTTAAAGAAAAACTTTGTGTGTGTGTGTGTGTGTGTACATATATTATTTCATTTTTATTACATTATTATTCCTATTATTCGTTCTCGTTAAATTATTAAATGCTTCGTTTTTTTCACATCTGCTTGTTAATTATCATTACGATTTCGGTCTTTTATATAATTTTAGAATTTTTGTAGAATCTTATACTTGGAATATCAATTTATCTACGATAATTATATCAAACTATAGTTATAACAACAACTATAATTTAAATACATATATATTATTTCCGATTCTGTAGAATTACGTAAGGAAAGTAATTGTTTCAACAATAACAGCTGTTTTGTCTATTAAATATTGTTAATAGAACGGAAAATTTTTTATCGGAACATATTCGATTTTCGGTCTTCTAAATGGAGTTAATTATATACTATTATATCATACTCTTATCTAGCTCATTGAATCATCATGAATGACCTTAACATAATGAATTTACTTAACACCTTAAAAAGCAATT
The DNA here is from genome assembly GCF_014466175.1 of Vespula pensylvanica. Lineage (NCBI taxonomy): Eukaryota > Metazoa > Arthropoda > Insecta > Hymenoptera > Vespidae > Vespula > Vespula pensylvanica. The sequence goes on from NC_057693.1 coordinate 7,244,497, forward strand.
TTGTAGAAAATCTACATATGCGTATTATTTGTAATACGCTGTGGATATTAATTCAAAAAGAAAAAACAAAGAGAAATGAATAAGAAATTTGCATTGTAGGTTATAAGAAAGTAAATATAGAATATACAGTATATGATGCAAAAATAGATTTTTATTTATTTGTTTCATAGAATTAGTAACAACAATCGATGAAAATATTTATGTTTATTCTACAAATACGATCAATATATACCATTAAGAATTAATATATATCATTCTAAGTTAATATGTATCATCATGTTAATATAATCGTTGAAGTTTAATATATACCATTGAAAAGAGATTCACAATTTATATCCCTGAAATCTCCTGGAACGAGTCTCCAAATTCTGCCGAAAGTATTGAAAACTTCTGGAACCAGTTTAGGTTTAAGAAAGCTGAATGTCAATGGACTGACTCCATCGGTGACACGACTGAAGTACGTTTTGTTTGACTTCAAAGTCATGAGAACGATGTCGCCTGGTACAAGATTACGGTTACCAATAGCGGCGATAACTTTGTTTCTGGGTAAGACCACTGGC
>NC_057693.1:7245156-7248675 GCF_014466175.1 Vespula pensylvanica
TGGTGGTTACAGCATCTGAACTAGTTGACTGCGATGATAGCGGTATCACGGGTATGATTTCTTCTTGTTGCGATGATGAATCCGAAGATTGACTATTTAAAAATATTTCTTGGATACCAGATGCTTGGTAACCATCGTAAACGGCCTTAACCGTATCAATAAAGACCGGTTCATCCTGCACATCAATCAGCAATGTATCGGCACTCGAAGTGGAACTCGTGATAAAATTTAAGAATGTCGTCTTGAGTGCATCGATGAAAGATACAAAAATTTCAACTTCCTTTCCCAGTAATACGAGCAGTTTTTCAAATAGTTGAGAAAAAACTGGATACAAACGTTCCAGGAGAACTAGAAAATCTTCCTTCAATCTGTTAATCGTCAGAATAATATCTTCTAATGGTATAGCAGTTATTAGAATCTCTGGTAAAGCGAGTAAATGTCGTGGTTCTTTCAACAATTCTTCCACTATCACTGGGGCACGATCTAAGAACTCAACAAAAGTCGAACCAGCGTCTGCTTCCAATAAATTAATACGTGGTCCAACTGTGATTTCACTCAACAAATTGAGAAATGCGTGCAACAGATAATGCAGCAGCTTTTTTGTTTCACATAAAATTTCGTGAACTATTGTACTTAATAGATGAGGATGTCCATATTCGATCGCTTCAGTAGCACACTGTATCTGTTTCAAAACTTCCAGTGGTAAAGGCGTTGGAAAACTAAATGATGACGATGATGATGACGATGACGATGACGATGTTGATACAGATGAAGATGACACCGATGTTACTGCTGCAGGAACTACTTCCGTCAGTAAACATCCATCAGTAGAAATTGCGTGACGTTTTGGTAATCTGTTTCGTGTTTCAAGTTCTGTTTTTTTGGGTAATTGTTCACTTTCATCGTTGGTCTCATTTTTTTTCTTCAAATATTCCGATAAATTCGATATTAGAACTTCCAAATGTTGTAACATAATCGCACGTTCCATCTATGCAGAAAAAAAAGTAACAAATTTTTCATGAGTTTGGAATTTCGTTCATTTCAAAATATGATCAGAAATAATTACACTCACCTCGTTATTTATTTCTTCGTTATTTTTGTTAATTAAAGTCTTGTTGTTGTCAGAAAAGTCGTTCTTTTTCTCTTCTTCTTCTTTCAAAAATTCATCTTTTTCTTGATCGTTTTGTGTGTTTGTCGGTGGCGTCGATAGATCTATCCTCTCGGTAGTACCTTTGGTGTCCTCTTGCTCATCTCGAAATGATCTTCCTTCATCTACGAAACTGTGGACTTTATCGTCGATATCTAAACTTTCTTCTCCAAACGTTGTCCCAATCGAAACGGACAAGTAGATGAAGAAGAGGAAAATGGGGAATATCGTTTTCTGTGTCCTCGACATTTTACTTTAGAATTTCAAACTCGTTATGTTTTCGAAAGGAAAAGTGCAGGCTTATATAGTTGAAGATTTACAAACTCATCTCGAGATTTGGCACGGTGGTCGTGCAGTATCTTAATAACATCAAAGATAATAAATCATAACACAGAAACTGATGATAACGTTTCAATCGTAGCTTATATTCGATTAAAACGAGATTAATCTTTTACAAGATTTCTCACGTTGCTTTTTTTTTTTTATCTTGACTCGTGCGTCGTTCTCACTCACGTTCTTCCTTCATAACGAGAGATCAAAAGTCATACAACATCGTACATTTTTTACGTTTTTTATTTGTTTCTTACGAGAAATCAAGGAATAGGATAATCAATGAACTTTTGTACCACACTTTTACGTGCCATTTTTACTATAAATATTTTATTTATATCTTCGTAAATATATATGTGATAATGTTTTATTTGTATATTAAAGACGAAACAATGCAATAATAAAATAATCAAAAAAATTGTACTCGTGACTTTTAACGTAGTTTGATATCTCACAGACAGGTAGAAATCTCTTGATTTTCGATGTGAGATACGTGAGTGTAGATGTAACTTCCGCAATTATTTTTATTCGTTTTGTTCATCGATTAATCGAACATTTCGATTGATTTTTTCCATATATAGAAAGAGATAAGAAAAAAAATATTTAATTTACCTTGCTGAAGGTTGTGAATAGATACTTTTTATGATCTTGTAATGGTGCGTATCTTATATCAAACATGATTTTTTTAAATATAATTATTTGCATACCATTATATACATATATTGATATAAATCGATGGTATTCGATCACTAAGGAAAAATTATTCAAATTCACGAGAATATCTTAATTATTGATGTCATTTTAAAACTTTCGATCATCGTGAGATCGAACTGAATCATTTCGATACGTATCTATTTACTGACTTCCTATATATCTATTTTTAAAATAACAAATATTTAATCTTCCTGTTTTTTTTTCGTATTTTATTTTATAATACTATATGTTCGTTCGTATTTCCATAAAAGAGGACGAAAAAAGCAGTAGATATGCTTTACTTTCCTAATTACACACACACACACAAGTAGGATAATTCCTTTTTTTTTAATCCAAACTTCGTTATTGCGATTTGCTAAATTTTTTTATTAAGATACATTGAATGATTTTTTGACTTATTAAAAAATAAATGATCAGTATGTATGAATATTTTTATTATTATTTGTAATAAAATATTAGTACGTAATATAACTAGTCGGTATAAATAATTAAGTGTCAGGATTAGAATTACTAGCCATCTGGCAAATTATTATATTTGCAAATATTTTAATAAACGTAATGACAATTTTGGATATTAATCAGAATAATATTTACATTAAGTATTGATATTTTATTATAAATACTGATCGTTTGTTTAAAATACTAATCAAAAATTTGTTGACATTCTGATCCAATAAATAGCAATTATAAAAATTGATGATTTTCCATGGAAATGAATTGAGAATGAATATATAATTAGTGAATAGACATTTCATTTAGTATCTGCAAATATCAACATCGTGATATTATTATATTCGATTGAGTTAAATATATACTGATATACTATAGTTTTATATATCACAATAAGGAACGATTCAAATCACTTAATTGCTTAGAGAATAATTTTGTGGAAAATGTATAATTGTATTATTATCATATAGTTTGGATATTATCAAAAAAATAGGAGAAAAATATTTATATTGCAGGTTATAAGAAAATACATAGAACGTATAATATATCATGAAAAAATAGACCTTTATTTATTTATTTTTTACAATTCAATATAACATTTGTTCTATAAATTCGGTTAATATATACCATTGAAGAGAGATTCACAATTTATATCACTGAAATCTCCTGGAACGAGTCTCCAAATTCTGCCGAAAGTATTGAAAACTTCTGGAACCAGTTTAGGTTTAAGAAAATTGAATGTCAATGGACTGACTCCATCGGTGACACGACTGAAGTACGTTTTGTTTGATTTCAAGGTCATGAGAACGATGTCGCCTGGTACGAGATTACGGTTACCAATAGCGGCGATAACTTTGTTTCTGGGTAAGACCACTGGC
>NC_057693.1:7248775-7249848 GCF_014466175.1 Vespula pensylvanica
GATTACGGTTACCAATAGCGGCGATAACTTTGTTTCTGGGTAAGACCACTGGCCACTTTAGTTTCCAAGGAAATCTTGAGGGGCTACTGGAAGAGATGTCTGAGGACTCTGATACAAAAGTTGTAGCCGGTGAACTTGCAGCAACAGGAGCAGCAGAACTTACTTGAAACTTTCTTTTAGAAGAATTTAAAATTGGCGATGAAGGAACGATTATCGTAGGATTAGAAGAAGTACTGACTGTGGAAGAACTACTCGTCGAACTTGTGCCAGTTACTGGAAAAATGTTCTTTATACGAGTAATTGGAGACACGTAATTATCAACAACACTAGAAGAGGCACTGCTCGAAGCGCTGCTTGACGTTAATGCAGGTGTAACAGCGGAAATTACTGGCTCGATGCTCGGTAACAAAGGACTAGCGGAAGAGGAAGAAGCAGAGGCAGAAGAGGTAGTAGTATCGGTCAAGAGATTTCCACTTGATTTTAGCGATGAAATCGTCGAAGAAGTGGCGCTAGTTAAATCTTTCGTTCCACTTGAAATTGACGAAAGTATTGGTATCACGCGTGACAAAAAGGATGGCTCGAATAATACTTTAGATATTTCTGGTGATGTGGAAGACGATGAACTGGATGATGTCGATGTGGAAGCAACTGTTTCCTCTAATTCTGGCACAGCCGAAAGGCTAGAAGTTGATGAGGAAGAACTCGATGAAGAAGACGCTACATTGATAGCATCGATGTTTGAGATTGGATTTAACTGACTGGTGGAAGAAGAACTTGCTGCCGCTGTTGTTGCTGTTGTTGCTGCAGCTCCTGTTGCCGCTGTTGCTGCTGCTGCAGCTGTTGTCGTCGTCGTCGTAGTTATCGTCGACGGAACTTCCTCAATCAAGATTTTCGGCTCGCTAACAACAGTATTGGTAGTAGTCGAGGTTGAAGAAGACGTACTTACTGTATTAGGCGACACCAAAACAGTCGGAACAAGCGGTTCTTGAATTGGTACAATTTCTGTTTCGCTCGTCGAAGTGGTGGTTACAGCATCTGAACTAGTTGACTGCGATGATAGCGGTATCACGGGT
>NC_057693.1:7249948-7269948 GCF_014466175.1 Vespula pensylvanica
TGGTGGTTACAGCATCTGAACTAGTTGACTGCGATGATAGCGGTATCACGGGTAAGATTTCCTCTTGTTGCGATAATAAAATCGAAGGTTGATTATTTAAAAATATTTCTTGGATATCAGACGCTTCGTAACCGTCATGAAATGCTTTAACCACATTAATAAAGATTGGTTCATTCTGTACATTACTTAGCAATGTAACGACAATGGAAATAGAATTCTTGATCAAATTTAAGAAAATCGTCTTGAGTGCATCAATGAAGGATATAAAAATTTCAACTTCCTTTCCCAGTAATACGGGCAATTTTTCAAGTAGTTGAGAAAAAATCGGATATAAAGTTTTCAGGAGAAATAGAAAATTTTCCGTCAAATTTAAGAAAATCGTCTGGAGTGCATCGATGAAAGATATAAAAATTTCAATTTCCTTTACCAGTAATACGGGCAGTTTTTCAAGTAGTTGAGAAAAAATCGGATATAAATGTTCCAAGAGAACTAGAAAACCATCCTTCAATTTGTTAATCGTTCGAACGATATCTTCTAATGGTATAGCAGTTATTAGAATCTCTGGTATAGCAAGGAGATCTTGTGATTCCTTTAATAATTCTTCCACTATCACTGGGGCATGCTCTAAGAATTCAACAACAATTGTACCAGCATCAGCTTCCAATAAATTAATCTCTGGTCCAATAGAGATTGCACTCAACAAATTGAGAAACGTGTGAAGCAAATAATGGAGCAGTTTCTTTGCCTCGCATAAAATTTCGTAGACTATTGTACTTAACAAACGAGATTGTCCATATTCAATCGCTTTAGCAGCACACTCTGTCTGCTCCAAAACTTCTAGTGGTAAAAGCCTCAAAAAGCCAGATAATGAAGGTGACGATGTTGATACCGATGCCGATGATGATGACGATGACGATGACGATGACGATGACGATGACACCGATGTTATTGCCGCAGGGACTACTTCCGTTAGTAAACATCCGTCAGTAGAAATTGCGTGACGTTTTGGTAATCTGTTTCTTAAATCATTTTCTGTTTTTTCATATAATTGTTCACTTTCATCATGGTTCTGTTCCTTATTCTCTTTCTTCATATATTCTGATAAATTTGATATCAGATCTTCTAAATATTGTCTCATAACCGCACGTTCAATCTATGTATAAAGAAACAAAGCAAAGTTTTCATGAGCTTGCAATTTCGTTCATTTTAAAATATCATTCAGAAATAATTACACTCACCTCGTCGTTCATTTCTTCGTTATTCTTGTTAATTAAAGTCTCGTTGTCAGGAAAACCATTCTTTCTCTCTTCTTCTTCTTTAAAAAATTCATCCTTTTCTTTAACGTTTTGTATATTTGTCTGCGGCGTCGATAGATCTATCCTCTCGGTAGAACCTTTGGTGTCCTCTTGCTCATCTCGAAATGATCTTCCCTCATCTACGAAACTGTGGACTTTATCGTCGATATCTGAACTTTCTTCTCCAAACGTTGTCCCAATCGAAACGGACAAAAAGATGAAGAAGATGAAGATGGGGAATATCGTTTTCTGTATCCTCGACATTTTACTTTACGATCTCAAACTCGTTATGTTCTCAGAAAGAAAGATGTCAGCTTTATATAGTTGAAGATTTACAAATCCAGCTCGAGATTTGGCACGGTGATCGTGCGGTATCTTAACAACATCAAAGATAATAAATCGTAACAGAAAATAGTGATAACATTGCAATCGTCGTTTATATTCGATTAAGAAAAGATTAATCTTTTACAAGATTGCTCACGTTGTTGTATTTATTTATTTTTTTTTTTTTTTTATCTTAACTCACGCGTCTTTTTTACTCACGTTTTTCCTTCTTAACGGGAGATCAAAATTGATATAACATCGTACGTATACGGCAAGGATCTTTGTTTATTTTGAAAATTCAAGGAATAGAATAAACAACGAACTTTTGTATCACATTTTTACGTGCCATTTTTACTATACATATTTTATTTATATCTTCGTAATTTAATTGGACAGTATAGATAATTAAATATCAGTCTTAGTTTATTGTAAATACTGAGCATATCATTTCAAATGTTGACGATTTATTATATTTGCAAATATTTTAATCAAAACATTGACGATTTTTATATCGATCGATGCAATATCGATCACTTATGTGATGCACTGATATTTTATTATAAATATTGATTACTTATTTCTAATACCGATGAACAATTTTTTGAAATATCGATTGAATGAGTAGCAACCATACGAAAGTCGATGATTTTTCATTGTTACGTTTCAAAGCGAATACATAATTAATGAATAGATATTTCATTCGGTACCTTCAAACATCCATTAATTAAACGTCGAGATATTATTTCACGCGAAGTGATTTATCCACGACGATACGACAATTTACAGTAGCATATGTAAATGAAACAAATCATGTTACTAACACTGAAAGAATGGTATCGTAAAGTTCATCTACGTGGTTTGAAGGAAAAAGAGAGAGAGAGAAAGATAGAGAAAAAAAAGAGAAAAGAAGGAAAAAGACAAAATATTCTCACAGTAAGGTCATGCCCTGGGCCTAGCTTTGGAGATTCTTTAAATAGAAAGACGGGCGTCTTTCTCTCTATCTTTCCTTCTCTCTCTCTTTTTCAGGGATACATTATGCTTCCTTCGAGACAATCATCGTGTTCTGCCATGTGGTCTCGAACCAGCACGCGGATTCCCTTTTCTCGGCCGTAGCGTTTTATGATGCGTTGACAGCCGTGCTTTAGGTTAAGGAAGTCGAAGGCAGACCATAAATTTCGATGTACGCAAACATAAGAGGAGGATCTTCGTGGATGAGTTCGTTCGCGTTACAAATCGGCTTGGCTCTTAAACAGTCCTTTGAAAATCAACTAAAATTCATCTTTTTGTTTATGTGTGTGTGTGTGTGTATGTGTCTACTAAAATATATCTAGATACTTTGAAAATTATTTTTAGAACGTTTAGTTATCTGAATATAATTATCGAGAATATATTATGTTCAATAGTTTTGGATAGAGGAAAATAGGTATAGTGTGTAGGTATTGAATTGATTTTTATAGATATCATAAATAATATTTTATTTTATTAGATATATGTATGTATATTTGCTAAATGTATCACATGTTTCAAGTAAATATTTTATACGCGAAACAAGATGGCACGATAAAGATTTCAAACGATACGTTTGATATTTAATAGACGATTAGAATTTCTCCATGTATTCGAGCGAGCTAGAGTAGATCATCAGTGAAAACACAAGGACGATACCGAATGTTTTCGTGCTGCATTGCGTAATCTGGCTATGATTCCTGATTCTGGACCAAGTTGGATGTCCTCGTTAGTTTCAATGTTATCGACGTTGTAGTTGTAAGAATTCGTGTCAATCTGTTCAATATCTCTTGGTATCTCCGTTTCGACTTCGTTTTTAATTATCACAGCTCCTGGTATATAGCCTGGTAAAGGTGGTCCAGTTGGTCCGCAAGATCCTTTCGATTTATATCCTACATTTGTTCCAATTAATTTTCCACCTACGCCATTTTCTTCTCCATTTGGTACAATCCTTTGATCTACTCCTTGAGGATTTGACGAAGGTATTTTTACGGTGAGGCCTGGCTCGACAACGTTTATATCGATTGGTCGGTAACCTACGTCTCTGGAATAATTATGGAATGACATAATCGAAATTTGATGATAATTACAAAAATTACGGTGTGTGCGTGTATATTCGACTCTATTTATCTCGTATAAATTTTTCCTTACCCGTAACTTAAAAAATTCGTTCTCACGCGATTGACTTGTTCTCTCTGTTCCAAATTTTCTCGCTCCATAGCTTCAAGCTCGGCAAGATTATCATCGTCGTCGTCGTCGTTCTCTCCGATTATCGTAGAACTTGCAGGAGAGTGTTTCAATTCGACGATAGGCCTATCGACGATAACAAGTTTTTCTTCGGGTACGTCGATCAATTTCTTTTCTTTCTTCAATTCGATCGGCAATGTTCTATGTCCGAACGATATACTTCCCTCCGATACTAATTTCTTTCCTTTGTTATAATATATCTGTGGTGCAACCAGATTTTTATAAGCAAGAGTCAACGATATGGGATCTGCTGGTAATTGGTCTTGTGGTCGACGTTGCGATGGAAATCCTGTTAAATCTAATAGATGAGTCATTTTTGTTCTCGTTAAAATGATCTTTATCGTAAAATGTTACTTACCGTTTGGAGCAGTTCCAAAAGGAGTACCGTAGATGTTATTAGAGCCAGTGTAACCTCCGTTTCCAAATTCAGATTGAGGAAATCCGTTGGTATTTCCGAAAGAAGTAGGAGTATCGTAACTTCCACTTCCGAATCCTGGTTGAGACAATCCATTAGGAGTTCCGAACGGATTAGAAATATCGTAAACGTTGCTAGAGCTACCGTAATTTCCACTTCCGAATCCCAGTGGAGACAATCTGTTAGGAGTTCCAAAAAGAGAAGGAGTTTCGTTGATGATACTAGAGGTATCGTAACTTCCAATTCCGGATTCTGATTGAGACAGTCCGTTAGGAGTTCCAAAAGGTGTAGGAATATCGTAAATGATATTAGAACTGTAACTTCCACTTCCGAATTGAGGCAATCCGGTAGGAGTTCCGATATGAGTTGTCACGCTAGAAGGATTACCACGAATACCCGATATGTACTTGATACATTCTTGATAAGGACTACCTTTACAACATCTCATTTTAACAGGATACGCAGGAGTTACTTTAACGCGTGTTCCTAATGTTGTGTGTAATGCCGTTAGTTTGCTCGGATTGCAAAGATTATTGATAGGCGAGAAACTGTTGAAAGATCATTCGAATTATTCATCATCTTCACATAAAAAAAAAATCTCATCGAATATGCTTGATTTATCGCTTTACCTACCTAGGTACTATTTGGACATTATTATCCGAAGGAGGAACTTCTTTCTGACTGGTGACACTGATCAAGTCGGAGGAAGAATATTTATTGGGAACGTCTAGGTTGATAGACGAACTAGAAATACCATTGCTTGGAGTTAACGTATTATCAATTACAGTAGTTGTAGTATCCGATTGTGTAGTCGCAGTACTAAAGTCCGATGTAATCAATGTATTAGTTTGCGTTTCAGAACATCCCGGTTTTCCACCTTCACGGATTATTACAGCTTCGTTTATTGCTTCTGGAGATACATATTGTATAGGTTTCGTCACTTCGGTAGCTTTAACAATGACGTCGTTACAGCTGCATGGATTGTTACCTGAGCATTTAATGCGTCTCGATGTATTAACTTAACAAAGACGTTTGATAAAAATTTAATATATGATAAAAGTTCAATATTTGAATACCTGATCCAAGATTGCCGCAAGCGCATCCATCTTGAGCCAAGACAGAAGAGATCAAGAGCAATAACGTTATACCCTTTACCCAAGTCGACCACATTATTACGTAGTTACTTTGTACTCTGTACTTGATTAATTCTCTTCTTTTCTCTCATTTATATAAGAACTCCATCCGGTCGAGAAAAAAGATGTTGCAATGATTTGCCACTATGTCGTTCGTTTCATTTCATTGTTGTCATTTTATTCCGCGTCCCTGCCTCGTCTTTATTCATAACTATATACATTTCCGGTTGTCGGACATTTGTTTATCGTTCTTAATTTCTTCCGGCATATTTCTCGGTTATTAAAAGGATCATCGAGATATCGTGTATTTTATTTCCTTGTTGTGAGAAAGAATGCGAGACGTGACCGAACATAGAATACAAAGCGTGACATGTTGGAATAAATTAAATTGTAAGAAAAATTTATTGCGAGGACATAAAAGAAGAAATATCTTTTGAAAAATTTTTATCAGAGCCGCAGTTGGAACGTGATAACTTTGAAAAAAAGATCGATACATTCATTGAAAAACTAAAAGTATTATATTTCGCTGATTTATCATACATAGTATTAATTTATAATAATCGTTATTATACAATAACTTTATTTTTATTAATAAAGTTCGTATTTACAAGGTTCGTACGTTTTCTATATTCACCAATATGGTAATATCATTCATTTGCAGTATGCAAAAAGTCGTTTATAAAGTCGGGATAAAATCCGATTATCTTTATTTATTCATTTATTAAAGAAATCAGAAGCCCTTTGTCTTTGAGGTGGTAAATTGAGTAAATTGTCTGTTAGAACAGGACCGTCCGATCTTCGGCTAGTACCATTATTTCTTTCCGACGTTGAATCTGTGTCACGTTTCAATGGTGTATTTGCTCTAGGTGTCGTCGGTGTCCTGATACCTATAGACGGTGTTCTCGATAAAGAAACTCTTCGAGGCGAAGGAGTATGCGCTATACGAAGCTTTTGCGTTGCCAGTCTTCTTGCTGCGGGTGACATGGTACTTAACCTGTCGATGGTCGATCTTGGGGAAGGTCTATAATAAGGAAATGAAGAAAAATAATAAAAATGTAAGACATAAATCTGATTAAAGTGAAAATCATACTTCATTTTTATACTTACGTCGCCAACGATTTTCTTGCTGCTTCGAGTGCTTTATTCTTCCTATCTCTATGCCGTTCACCGGCTTTCTCGGCTAATTGTAAAGCGATTTGTTCTCTTTTTGGTGGTTCTGCCATCCTAAATGAAGGGCCTTGACTAGTTCTCAACAATGGAGTATCACCGCCATCCAACCTAAAAGGAGTTCCTTCGATCTCACCCCATGTCATCAACGGACTTTCACATTCTCCTGGTCTAGGACTAGGAGTAGCTACAAAGCTATATCCATTCACCGTTGGCGCTGCATTTTTTACGACTTCCTTTCCATCTACCCCAATTTTACCGTCGTTAACTTTTGATTGATGTTTTGCCAATTCATTAATAGTTTCTTTATTCTGTTGTTCATTGAATGGATTCACTCTCAGTCGTGTATTTTCATGCATTACCATCTGTTTCCTTCTTGCTAAATCTACCTTTTCATCTGGTGTTAATTCTACGCCATCAGGAATATACATAATATAATTTTTATTTTTATAATTCCAAGTGTCCAATACCGGTTGTCTCTTGTTTTCATTTTCAATGGCTAAAGGACTATTGTTAGATTTTTCTATAGTAAGTAAATTTGATTTTTCTTCAGCTTCGTAAAGCCATGCATATTTTAATTTACGTCTTTTCTCCGCTTCAACCATCATTTCTTCAAAACTTGCATTATCCTCGCTAGTATTAATACTTAAAAATGTATCTAAACCTACTCTATTCTCTATATCCTTTTCTTTTGACTCTGTTTTACAAGGTACATCTCTGGTTACTTTTATAGATCTAAAATGTTCATCTTCTGATTCATCCTTACGTATTGGAGTTTCAAAAGTAGCTGGACTGGCAGGTCTCTCTGTAGCAGGTCGGCCAGAACTATATTTCTCATAAAGCTCCCTCATTCTTTTCACGTCATTTTGTTCTAACGCATCCAAATACTGATTCTGAGCCTGAAGCTTTTCCAGATGTGGAAAAAAATCTCTCTGTATAATTTCTCCCATCTTTTCAATATACGTATCTTCATCTAAAATTTTCGAATGAACGTGTTTACTTTTCTTTGCAACACCAATTGGTTTTTTAAAAATCGCCAAGTCATTCAGATTTTTAGCAGCTTCGAGCGCCCGAGATCCAGGAGTTTCCATAATTAATTTTATATACAATAACGATAACGCATAAACAATACTTTTTCCAGAAAACTTGCAACATAAACGGAATATACGTCAAAATTAATTGCGTCAATGTGTGGTACGCAATTCGTTTAATAATTTCACCACTGTGAGCGCTGACAGCGTCAAGTTGTTCCAGATTCTCCGACATTGGCGCTAATGTCGCTTTAATACAGCGTCACCTCATGTGCCAAAGAATAACTGTTTCCTTTTTTACCGACAGATTTCATCGAATAATCTGAAGTCTGCAACGTATTTAGAAACTTCAAAAATAATGCGTATCTTTTCGATGTCATCGATGTTATCAAAAATAACAAGTCATTAATTATTATTCTACAGTAAATTCTCGAACTAATTTGACATTTACAGTTCAAATGATTATTCGGCAAATATAATCGAAACTATCATTGTTCCAAATATAATTGATGTTCACGAAGTACGCGTTACGAAGTATGGTCACAAAAAAGGTAAGTAAAAAATCTTTCCAATTTCTTTTATAAATCGAATATTTATCAAAAAAGAAAAAAAAAAGGAAATAATAATTAAAGATTGACGATACTTTTAATATCCGTTAAAAAGATCAAATTCGAAAATGCGAAAAGTTTGCTAATGAAAGAAAAACGATCAAACTTATCGAGATAATAGGAAAAACATAAAAAAGATAAAAATGGATATAGGTCGAGCAATTATATATTTTCACATATACGTACATGCACATATGTCCATACGTACGTACGTACATAAATGTGGGTGCGTATTTTATTGATGACAATAGCAGAACTATGTGGGAAGGTAAAGACGATCGAGTTACGGGCAATAGTCGAGACGATATTTTCGTCCAGTGAGAGAGTACAGTACAGTACAAAGTGAGATGAGATAGGATAAGATAAGATGAGATAGAATCGTCTTCTCGTATTGCTATGCTGTGGCCTCGAGATCGGTTCAGATTCGGGAGAAAGAGAGAAAGAGAAAGAAAGAAGGAACGAGAGAGAGAGAGAGAGAGAGACAGAATGAGTGTATGTATGTGTATGTGTACGTGTGTGAGAGAGAAAGAGAGAGAAAGAAAGACGAAGAGAAAAAGCAAAAGATCGTAAGAAAAGAGCGAGGGCGAATGTAGGAGAGTAAGAGGAGGAGGAGGAAGAGGAGGAGGAGGAGGAGGAGGAAGAAGAAGAAGAAGAAGAAGAAGCGGAGGATTCGTGCGAGGTGTTGGAGAAGTACGATGACAGACATATGAGGATTCCAGCGGCGAGATAGGATATGTGCGGCGAATACACGTCGTCTTCCGAAATCTACCTTACGATTATCTCACCCACTTTCTAACCTCTACTTATACCTCTAACAATATTATTTCGTTAAATCATTAACTCTACTTTTAATCCTATATCGAATCTGACACGACATCACGTTTCGTTATCGAACGATACGTCAAATACGTCCAATTGCATTACTCGAATTGTGTGTATATACACATACACACACACACACGTATATTAATATGAATATATTAATATTAATTATATTAGAGTTAATTAGATGCGATAAACAGTTAATGAAACAATAAGAAATTATTCGATACTAATGAAAAAATTGTAAACAATTGAAGGATATCTCGTTCGATTTTTAAGGGTTAGGTTAAAATGTTCATATTTAATTTTAGTTTAGGAAACTTGCGCGCACTTGTACGTATACACGTACCACATTTACGTTTTTATCTTTATATTTCAGTGGTGTGTATGTGTATAAGATGTAAGCAAAGATAAATAAGAAATAAGATCGCCTTGAAAATTTGATATCAAAATTATACCAATCGTTCTTAGCACGTGGCCATCTTACCCTCTTTCTCTCTTTCACTCTCTCTCTCTCTCTCTCTCTCTCTCTCTCTCTCTCTTTCTCTGAAAGTCTCGCAAAGATCGTCCCCTCTATTTACATCGTAAAGTAAACTTTTTCAATCTTGGAAAGAGAGATTCACGGTCAACGTCTGTCTTCGCTCGGAGAGATCGCTTAAACGGTTTTCATTACGTTGACGGATATGTCCGCGTGCTTCTTCCTCCTTCACAGAATCTAGCTATATATATATATATATATATATATATATATATATATATAATATACATATATACATGTACATCCATCCATCCATCTATCCATCCATACATACATACATACACACACGTACAGATATACATACATACATACATATATTTGATAATATTTATAAAATGAAAGACTCGCTTCGACATTGAACGACCTAAGAAAATGGTAGGAAACATTTGACATATCACCATTAGAGGAGAGGACGTCGTCCACGAAGGATCGTAAGTATTATACATATCTATCTACGTATGTAATTTCGTTAATCTTATAAGTTATATATTCATCATTATATCAACGAGAGAAGGCACACAAATTATTCGTTAAATTCTTTACTTTAAAAGCGAGTACAAATATTCGTTCTTTTTATCATGTTTTTCGTTCATACGATTATTTCTAATCTGTTTTCATTGCTTTTTTATATATATATATATATACTCCTATAACATATATTGGTTTAGAAGATTAAAAACATTTATCTCAGACTCTTTGTAATTTGTTCTTAACATTGTAACAGATATTATCAATACTATTGTATATCAATACTATTATATATATACAAATATCACATCTATATTTAGTTGAACATTCATAATAATCACTATAATCTATAAATTTTCATAATATATTATACGATATGAACAAAAAAAAAAGAAATTATCCGATTACAATAATTATTTCTGTTACATTTTGTTAAACATTATATTACCAATAAATATGTATTTATATATGTATATATCTAATCGAAAACTGATAGAAACTCGTCGATGTTGACGAGTTAAAGTACGACGAAGAATTAGAAAGATGCTTTTTCGAGAGAAAGAGGAAGTTGGGGAACACGAATCATAGGTCGGTCACGTACGAGACGCGAACGCGCAAGTTCATATCCTGCGGTACCAGCCGTACAAGAATATGGCCGCAATGACAGATTTACAGATTCCAGCCATCGCCTTGTCCTCTTCTTCGGGATTCTTAAAGCGTATATCCAACGAGAGCAAGACGCGTCGCCTCGTCTCGAATGGCCGGAGTGCACGTCAAATCGCACCTCGAATGTTTACGCTTTACGTCCGCAACCTTCCTCTCCGTTCACTAATACTATCCACCACCATCTCTCTTACTTCCTTGCCCTTCTCCTCCACTTTCTCCTTTACCTCCATCTCCACCTCCACCTCCTTCTTTTCCTTCTCCTCCTCTTTCTCCTCCATCTCCATCTCCTCCTTCTTTACCACCTTTTCTCTTTTTTTTCTTTCGACTTTGCTACTTTTCCTTTCGTCTACCATCACGTTCCTTCTTCTTCTTCTCTTTTTTTTCTTTGTTTTGTATTTTTGTTTTGTATTTTTGTTTTGTTTCTTTTCCCTTGTTTTCTTTCTCTCGACTTCTCTGTCCTTTCATTTATTGAATCCTTTTGCGAGAGATACGTATGTATTTGTTCGTACGAGAGAGAAGATATTTACATACATTCTTCAGAATATTATAAAATTTATTCTTAGGAAAGATCTTCTTGCGAAGAGCGAATTTTTAGTTTAGAAGAGCGAATTTAATGAATGCAACTTTTTCTAGGATAATTTTAGATTTTCGTGAAACAGAAAGAGAGAGAGAGAGAGAGAGAGACATAAGTAATTTTTATTTTCATTCGAGCGTAGTGAAATGTTAGAAACAAATTTTCTTAGATAATCTAGATTTTGAAGATCAGGAAATGGTAATAATCCAAGATAAATGCGGATTATAAGCTTCTGCGAATGAAAAAAGAGAAAGAGAAGTAACTCATTTTTGTCTTCATTAGAATAGAACGAAAAGTTAGAAACAAATTTCGGAATTGGCTCGAAAACTATAAAAGCCTCTCTTTCGAGACAGCGATACGGATCGCGACTCGCAAGCGTGCTCGTACGGTTACCTCCTGGCGAAACCCATGGCGATGACGGATTCATGGCCCGTGGGATGCAAGACGTTTCCTCCTCTCCTCTCTCTTTTCCTCCTTTTTTCCGGCAAACTCAACCGAGCGATTCATTTGTCGGTCTTTGATCCGCGACCAACGAGGCACACTCGGAAAATTAGGGAGATTTATTACCCTCTTCCTTAGAATATACATACACCTCATACATTTTTTTTTTCCTTTATTTTTCTCGTCACCTGTTCTCATGATAAAAATTGCATTTTTTTGAAAATATTTTATTCGAAGAATATCATATTTATATAGCGTATTCTATGAATTAGTGAATCATATGTGTATTGTCGTATATTATATCTATCTATACACATTTATTTTATGATTCTGTGATATTCTAATTGGATAGAATTGATATACAAAAATATAAAAATTGTCGAATGAAGATTTAACGAAGGTTATAAAGAATTGAAGTTTAGTATTTTATAAATTAACAAGTCACAGATATGCGTTATACTCTAATCAAATAGTACCGATATAACTAATATATATATATATATATATATATATATATATATATATATATAAATGAAAATTTAGCAGAGGTCATAAATTATGTTTTAATATTTTATAGATTAAGAAACCACGAATGCGTTGATTAATTAAACAATACATCGAAATTATCGAGCGAAAATAATTTTCGGTTTACGTGATATCTTATATATTTAAAAATCAATTCCTCTTATTTCTTTTTTTAAGCAATTATCTTCTCCTAAACATATACATGTATATGTAACCATATACGAATACATTGTTATTACGATATTAGCGGTTAAAACTAAGATGAAAGAGAAACGTCTCGTAAATTTGTCCAATTCCAGGATAACTTTGTCGAAAGGACACAACCGACGGCATCGTCGGTGTTCCGTTTATCTTGAAATGATCTCTTCTTTTCTCTTGCTCTACGAAACGTCTTTGAGGGTATTTTTTTTTATGTGACATAAAGTGAAAATGGTGATGGTGGTTATGACGATGGTGGTGGTAGCAGTAAAGAGGAAGAAGAAACGATGTCGCTTGACCTTTCGAGGGCCAATTCTTTTACGTTCGTTTTCTACGAGACCCTATGGTGTAAGTAAAAAGATGAAAGAATATAGGCGCGAGATAAGGGCGTCGACCGTGTATATGCTACCCTTAACTCGCGAAAAACTCTTTTATGGCCGGCGCCGTCACGGACCGTCGCGCACGATTCGAACTTTTAAGTCGAAAATGGAAAGGGTAAAAGGACCACCGGTTCTGACATCTTTTATAGTATTTACATTTAAGTATACTTTCATTTATCTGGCGAATCAAATTTTTTAACTCTTAAAAATGCACATCCGTGTGTTGCATGATTATATAAAATATTTATTAATTTAATCTACCATAACTCTGTTCTTTTTTTCGTGTTTCCTTAGACAAAAATTATATAATTTAAAAGTTGTAGAATTATTATTGTACTAAGTATAACTTGTACTGAAAAAGAAAAAAAAACATGAAAAATTTCGTATATAAATACAATAAATAAATCGTTCGTCAAAAGGATTAATACTTTAGATTTACGTTCGAATGATTTTAATAATTAGTTTGTAGAACGATTATAAAAAATAATTTGTTATCAATGAACATTGATCCATTAATTTGAATGTTACTCGACAATGACCCTCATTGATGAATTGAATGCTTGAATCAAGGACATAATGAAGTGTATTTTTCAAAATATTCAGTAAAACTCAGTTGTAATCGCGAAACGTTCCTCGCCAATGAGAAAATGTATCTGCGGTCATTAAGGATACGCTAATATGTTTACACAGCGTCGTTTCGTGCTCAGTCATCAATCAAGAGGCGTCCGTCTCTCCGTAGGTGCCGCGTGCATCAGGAGCTACTGCCAGAAGATACTCAAATTCGAGAAGAGAAGTGATATAAGCACCAGTTTGTATCTTTCTTATTTTCATTTTGTCATTTATTTGTATATACATAATAATAATAATAATAATAGTAATAATAATAATAATAAATAATAATAATAAGAGAAATAATTTATGAAGACGGTCCTTTCGACGTTTTAACACATTGTTAATCCACCGCCAATATGCTCCTGCGTTGCACATATATGTAGATGCAACTTATGTAATTATTAAAGTATACAATTGTTTAAATAATTGTTATTGTAAATATTTTTTTTTTAGTCATTAATAGTGTTTCCTTAGTTTTTATATATTACCAATTTTTTTTGAACTTTTTTCAATAATTTAATAACGATTTTAATTTAATTCTGAGCATAACTAGTGGTTGATTAAATTCTGAACAATGTGTTTAGAAAAAAAAAAGAAATCTCAGATTTCGTAAGGGAAGAATTTGATGGGAATATAAAAAAGTGAACTAGTTCGAGTTATATCGAAACTCATTGTATTTTTGCTTCTTTTTTTTTTTTGGACAAAAAGTAGACTAGTAGATACCTACGTAAAGGAAAGTCGCATTTTTTATAGTAAATACCGAACGATAACGCATTGAAATTCTTTTGTATTAGATGAGAACGTAATTTCTCTCTAAACCTAAAAGTACAATGGCACGATACTCATGGCATAATTTATTAAGGCACTTAACGGTCCCGCACTCTCATGGGTTGTCACGGAGCGTTTACATTCCCGTCTTGGCTCAAGAGAGCGTTTTAGGCTCGTTCGGCATTTGAGATACCTCGTATAAATAGACGCACTTTGCTCCTACAAAAGGCACTTTCCTTCTTGGACGACGTTACGTCGAACCTACGATCGAAATGGCTAACATTTTAATACGAATCTTAAGATACATATGTATTTATGTATATAAATATATATATATATATATATATATATATATATCTTTGAGATAATATCAAATCTTTTCAAAACTAATTCGTCATTGGAAAATATATCTAACGTTTAATATAAATAAGATAAAATCTCTACAAAATACATATTAAGTTTATATCCACGATATAATCTGGCAATCTTAACATTAAATATGTACGTTGTTTTAATCGCTTTGGTTTAGACGCGTATCATCGACGCGATCACGTTTATGTATATACATAGATAGATAGATAGAGAGATAGATAGATACATAGATAGATAGATAGATAGATAGATAGATAGATAGATACGATTATAAAGGATTATCGTGGTCCATAAAGAGAGGTACCAGGATGGGTATGATGAGGATGAGAATGAGGATGAGGATGAGGATAATGAAGAGAGTTGACGTGAGGGTTGGATTGTCCATGATGATGCGGATGAGGTGGTGGTGGGGGTGGGGGAGGAGGAGGATAAGTGGACCAAGGTCCAGGGGTGGCAGTCGCGTAAAACTGATGATGATGTTCTTGACTCGACAAGCCAGGTATTTGCATTCCCTGAGATATTATAGCGTTCGGATATCCGCTCGCGGTAAGGACATTGGCGTTTGCGTTTACGTTGCTCGTACTACTCGGTGCCGATCTTTTCGCGGGATTTTGTATTGCCGAAGACACCGCTACGGTTTCGCAATCATCGGATTCGCAATCTCGAAATCCCTTAGCGAACGGATTGCTAGCGATTTTCAATTGAGTGATACGATGATTTTGATAAGCCGTTACCGCGGTGAATCTGGTCTCTGGGAAGGAAAATGTCTTGAAGTTCTCCGTCCTTGGATCTGGCGCTGAACCTGGTGGGGAGGGTGCGACTACCACGTGACATCTTGGTTGATATCGGTGCATCGAATTCAAGATGATCTGGAAGAGTAGAGTCCAACAAAAAAAATAGTTTCACGTTAAATCATTTTCGACGAACGTTGATCTCGGTTAAAAGGAAGAGAGAGAGAGAGAGAGAGAGAGAGAGAGAGAGAGAGAGAGAGAGAGAGAGAGAGAGAAAGAAAAAAGAGAATGAGTGGATGTTGGGTGGGGAAGGAGGGAAATAAGGAAAGAAAAGTGAACGCAGCACACGTGAGGGAAGGAAGAAGAGAAGGAAGAAGCACCACAGGGGGGCGGTCACAATGTTTGACAGGCAGAAGAGAGCCGGTGACTAATTAGTGTAAAAACTAACCCCCGACCCAACGGCAATACGACACCCTTCTTCGTCCTTTCCTATGCGTACGCTAATGTGCATATGCCTTGACGAAGAGAAGACGATCAAGAGAGAAAGAAGAGAGGCGGATAGATAGATAGAGAGAGAAAGAAAGGGAGAAAGAGAGAGAGAGAGAAAGAAAGAGAGAGAGAGAGCACGTGTGTCGCGCCGCTCGCTAAACAAGAAAAAGAAGAAGAGAAAGCCAAGAAGAGGCTTCGTCTTGCGCCCGGTGGAAAATGCGTGTGGCCCGAAACAAGCAATCGAATCTCTTCTCTTCTTCTCTCTTCTCTTCTCTTCTCTTGTCTTGTCTTTTACTTTTCTTTCTCTTTTACCCAGACTTTACGTCAGTCCGTACGTCCTTTTTTCTCTCATTTCCTTTTTTCTTTCTTTTTTTCTCTTTCTATATCTCTCTTTCTCTCTCTGTTTTTTTTTCCATTTTCGACGAACATCTCTACCATACTCCCGTCAAACCTTATTCTTCTTCCTCTTTGAGTAAATCTATGCCACACAAAAATAAAAATAAAAATAAAAATAAAAATAAAAATAAAAATAAAAATAAAAATAAAAATAAATGTAAAGAAAAGAAAAGAAAAAACTCGAGCACGAACGGCATGCGATCCGGAAAGGTTCCCTCTTCGATAGGATACGTCAATTAAGAGACTCGCATCCTCAAACATTCTCTAGTACCACCTCCTTTAAGATTTTTTCTACGGACCTGTAACACATTTTTCCGTAAGCAATTAAAAGAACAAACTGGCCTGTTTGTTTCTACTCTGACTTTTCTTTCTTTCTTTCCCTCTCTCTCTCTCTCTCTCTCTCTCTCTCTCTCTCTCTCTCTCTCTCTCTTTCTCTCTATGTTCCCCTTTTTTGGTGTCAAAGGTCTTCTTACACGGCGAGCAATAAATTCTCAAAAGGAACGCGAGCAGAGGGCGCGAGACTCTGCTCTCTTTCAAGGATTCCGTGACCGTCGAAAAATAGAGGGACGTTCCCAGTAGAAAGGCGTGTCGTTCGTTTCCAAGATGTATCTTATCAAATGTCGTTCGTCTGTATTTCGAAGCAATTCTATTAGTAAAAGCAAAAACCAAAGTAATACGAGCCGCGGAAAAATCAACGAATACATCTCTCTCTTTCTCTCTCTATCTTTTCTTTTTTTTTTTATTTTCTTCTAATCGCTGATCGATCGATCGATTTGGACGAACCACACGCGCACATACACAATATAAGTAGATATATACTTTTTAATTAGATTTGCAATACCGATTCTACCGGTCGTGTACCTTTCGAATGAATCGATACGTCCCGTTTAAAAGTGATTCGATCGATTGATTTGGCACGACAGATAGGTTTCGATTATTTTTGGCCACTCAATTCTAAATACGCTTGTTGTTACGTTGCATTCGATTGTGAGAAAAAGAATCGACTTCTAACTGTTCCGAGCATCGACCCCTTTTTTTGCTTTATTTATTTATTTTTTTTTCTTTCTTTTTTTCTTTTCTTCTTTCTTTTCTTTCTTTCTTTCTTTCTTTCTTTCTTTCTTTCTTTCTTTCTTTCTTTCTTTCTTTCTTTCATCTATCATCGACTCTGAGTTCGTAAATTAGCAATTTTTAATGTAAATCGATGATTATATGTGAGCGGTTGTTGAAAGAAATAAGATTTATGGTTATAATCAATTTCTTTTTTTTCCCTCTTTTTTTTCTCTCTTTTTTTTTCTCTTCTCTCAAGAAAAACGTCTCTAAGTTTATCTTAATACTAGTGTATTGTTTGTAGCTGAGATTTATGATGAATTTGAATTAGAACAGAACTGTTAAAAGTTGATAATTTATGTATAAATCCTTTTTTTATATATCCTCTTTTCTTCAATCATGTATGTATATACACGGTATGTATATGAAATTTTATAACTCATTTCTAATGCAAAACATTTTTCAAACTTACTTGACTGCTGTTAATTCTTTCGTATATTCGACCTATTTTCCCATACTTTCGTCTTTTCGTTTACTTTATCCATGTTTACATTATATTCTAAGCGCACGATACTCCATGCCATCGTGGCGACAGGAGAAAGAGATCGATTTAAAACTTAAAGATCGACGTCGATTCTAGCTTGTCTTGCGTTTGCTAAATATCATGAATACGTTGTTTAAATACATAATATTCAGATGCTTTAAGAAAAGTGAATATGCTATCTGAAATACGTTATTTATACATAAATAAATAAATATATATATATAATAATTATATTTACACCCATGTTAAAACAAATTCTGTAAAAAAACAATTTTTTACAAAAATTTCAAAATTTTCTTTTTATATAAAGAATTATAAAATAATTATTATATTGTAGAGCTATGAATAATTTACGATGATTATAAAGATCTTTGAATTGGCACAACTCGCTTTAGGCTTTGATGATATTTATAGAATTCATAATAGTTGAAGTGATCTAGAAAAAAGATGTATGTACGTATGCATATACATATTCCACTTGTTAATTTTCTTTTTCATTTTCTATTAATTATTTTATATATTTTGAAGTATAAAGACGTAGAAAAAAAACAAAAATAAATCACTAAAATACTACAACTAGCATAGTAACAATGCGACGAAGTTCATTTTATGAATCATCGATCGATGATAAATGGATCGTAATTTGATTCTCTATGTAAAGCGGAGACAGTGACGAGGAATGTTAAACTTGAGGAAAAAAAAAAGAGAGAAAAATGAACGAGAATTGCCAAAGTAACATTTCTTTCTCGCGAAAAGAATGATGGTTGGTGACTCTTGGGTGACTTATAATTTCTGGTTAAACGGCACGGTCTCGTATCTCAGGTCAATTAAAGCGAACTCGTCCGAAACGACAAACACGTGGAAGAAGAGAGAAGAAATGTTGTCGCCGTCGGCATCGTCATCGAAAACACGATGCATTTTTCATTCTATTTTATTACTAGGGTACTTTAAAAGAAGCGTTTTCTCGAGAGAGAGAGAGAGAGAGAGAGAGAGAGAGAGAGAGAGAGAGAGAGAGAGAGAGAGAGAGAGAGAGAGAGAGAGAGAGAGAGAGAAATAGTTTTAACGAGGACTGGAAAAGAAACGAAAATGGAGGAAGGAATAGATTTGAAAAAGATTCAAATAAACAATTTTGAATCTCTGAAGGATGATAAGTTTGACGAACTTACATGGCCGTTGTCATCGAGTTGATTATTAGTGAGCTTGAGTTTGTCAAAAGAGACCGGTTGCTTCATCCAATGGGCTCCACTGGCAGGACTGTCAGGATGCATGTGAATCCTTGGTGGTGATACTGGATCGGCCCTACCAGCGACTACCCAGGCGCTGCTGTGAAATGCATATCTATATCTCTTGTCGTCGCACGGGACAAAATCCATCACCAGAAGATACTCCGTATTTGGATCCAAACCAAAGAGTCGACACTGAAAATGTGGTCACTTTCTTCCGTAATTTCCTTCCCATTCTCTTTTTGTTATTTTTTTTTTTTTTGTTCTTTCCTCTTCGAAAGGGGGATAGGAGGGATAGGGTTAGAGGGAAACTTTGATTGGGTTTGTAAGCTCTCACCTGAAATGTAGGAAACATTCTTCTTCCAGCTTTGGTCACGATCATTTCCGTTCCCAATTGATGAAATTCTTCCCAAAGTGGTTTAGCTTCGAGTGCTGCCCCAGCTCCAGCAAGTGCTGGATGAAGTGGTCTCTTCGATGAACCGATCTCTTCCGTACCCTCGTCGCTTCTACGTCGATGATGACTGTGATGATGATGGTGATGATGATGATGATTATTATTATTATTATGATTATTATGATGGTCGCCGTGATGTCGATTATTATTGTTCCTGTCGTTTCGAACGTCTGCGGAAGAGGAGGACGACGAAGATGACGACGACGATGTTGCTACCACGGCTACTGCCGGCGGATTCGAAGCGTGCGACGCCAAAGACGACTTACTTAAATTCGGACTTCGGGATCGTTTTACTCTTCCTGCGCTTTGTAGGCACGCTAAGAGAATCGGGGCGAATTGTTTAACGTAGCCTTTTTATCGATTCGACAGAAAAACAAAAAGATAGACAAAGAAACGTGGATAGATATATTTTATCTTTTCATAATTTCATGAAGAATTTTATAATGAGAAATTATTAAGGAGACAGACACGTACCCATTGTGAACGCGAACGATCATAACGAGAAATATAAGGAACTTAAGAATAG